>NC_045959.1:97643803-97943803 GCF_010909765.2 Amblyraja radiata | reverse complement strand
GCTTTGTCCCGTACGTGAGATCCGTCCCGTTGTCGGCGTTCACGGCTTTAGAAGATGATTTTTAATTTACTCCTGCTATTAAATTATCCAGCTCTAATTTTAATAAACTTAATAAAACGGCAGTCGAAGCGATTATTCTTCAGCAGCTAAACAGCCTGAGAAAGTTCGATTTCAACAGGCTGGAGAAAAAACACATTTTAAACTCGCCCCCCTCTCAAAGGCGCCAAAGTAGTGCACACGGCCAGTGACAGAACTGCAGCGCCGCTGAAGGTAAGTTTTGTAACATACCTAAACATTCCCTCGGGTCGATACCCTTCTTCAGACAGAGGAGGGAGAGGGAGAGAGAGACATAGCGATATGGTGTGAAAATAGGAGAGCAGAAAGGGGGAGCAACGAGAGAGAGTGTAGCTGAATTCTCATCAGAGTGAGGAGGAGAACTTATAGAGTCATAGAGTGATACAGTTTGGAAACAGGCCCAACTTGCCCACACCAGCCAACATGTCCCAAATGCCTGCACTTGGTCCATATCCCTCCAAACCTGCCCTATCCATGTACCTGTCTTAACTGTTTCATAATCGTTGGTATAGTCCAAGCCTCAAGTACCTCCTCTGGCAGCTTGTTCCATATACCCACCACCCTTTGTGTGGAAAAAGTTACCCCTCAGATTCCTATTTAATATTTTTCCCTTCACCTTGAACCTATGTCCTCTGGTCCTCAATTCCCCTTCTCTGGGCAAGGGATTCTTTGCATCTACCAAAGTAGGCATACTTTGATGAGATTTCTTAGTGAAGCAGACAAAATGTGCAGGAAGGAAATGCAAATGCTGCTTTACACTGAAGATGGACACAAAATGCAGGAGTAACTCAGCGGGTCAGACAGCATCTCTGGAGAGAAGGAATGGGTGACTTTTGGGTCGAGATAAGAACTCTGTTGTGATGTCCATCCTGGTCACCATCCATCTGAAACATTTATTTTTCACAAATTCTGCCTGATCTGAGGGATAACAGGATTTACTGTTTTCATTTAAAGGTTTAGTAGCTGGATATTTTTGTTTGTTTGTGCAATGTGTGATTCTTGGAGCCATTTAAAAAAAACTAAAACATAAAATGATAATACAAATCCTGACTCTTGAATTTGACTGTCCTCCTGGTTAAATTTGCATGCCTTGTTGCCACATTCCCCTAGCTAACAATGAACTATTCTACATTTTCCTTGATCTTCGTCCCCTTTGTTCTCTCGTTTTCACATCGTACCCTTCCATATCTGTGTCTCCCTATCCCCTGACTCTCAGTCTGAAGAAGGATCTCAAGATGCTGCCTGTCCCGCTGAGTAACTCCAGCATTTTGTGTCTATCTTCAGTGTAAACCAGCATCTGCAGTTCCTTCCTACGCACTTGACTTTAGAATGTGGACCTTTCATTCACAAGTATTTGTTATTCATGGCAAATGGAACCCAAATTCAAGGAATGTTTATTGTTTTTGGAAAGGCAATTTGTAATAGGATTATAGGATGCCTTGAAATGGAAAGGGACTCGGGGATCCTAGAGTGTGTCTCCATAGAACCATGACAGAAGCAGGACAGATGTTCAATATGTGAGATGTTTATCTTTACTGACAGACGTAAAGAAAGCACAAACTTGGAAGTCACCCAACAATGCACAAAACATTAGTTGGACCACAACTCAAGTAGTGCATACAGCTTTAATAACTACACTATGGAACAGTTATCATAGCAATAAATACAGTGCAGAGGAAATATCTGAGGACATTGCAGAACTGGTGAATTTTAATGCTGAGCGAAGGCTGGGCTTCAATAAATACTGCAAAAAGATCTGACCGAGGTGTATAAAAGGATGAGAAAACTGGACATGGTAATTATGCCCTCCTCAAATGGCAGATTCAGTGATATCAAGTTACTATTGCAGTAGGTCATCCTAACACCTGATTCCAGTTTAGTTTAGAGATACATCGCAGAAACAGGCCCTTCGGCCCATCGAGTTCGCACTGACCAGCGATCCCCACACATTAACACTATCCTACATTAGGGACAATTTTTTACATTTATACCTAACTAATTAACCTACAAACCTGTAGGTTTTTTAGAGGGCAGTAGCGTTGCTGCCTTACTGTGCCAAAGATCCAGGTTCAATCCTGAGCTCAGGTGTGTGGAGGGGGTGGTGGTGTGGAGGGGTGTGGTGGGGAGGGGGGATTGTGGTGATGGAGGGGTGGTGGGGGGGGAAAGTGGGTGGTGGATGGGGGTGGTAGGTAGAGTGGAGAGGGGGTTGGAAGATGGTGTGGTGGGAGAGTGAAGTAATGGAGGGTAGGTGGTGGAGAGGATGGTGGTGGAGGGGAGGGGGATGGTGGGTGGGTTGGGGGTGTAGGGGGTGGGTGGTGGGAATAAAGTGTATGCAATGGCATCGCGGGGCACAGGAAAGAGAAGGGAAGAGCAGATGAAAAATTGGAGAACTAACTGTTCTTACCATTAGGTTGTAATTAGTGAAATGTTTGAGACACTTTTACAGAGGGCACATGTCTATCGGTGGCAGGAACCTAGACTGTGCTCTTTCCCCTGACAGCCTTGGCAATGGCCACTTTAAGATTCAGTGTATCCATCAGCATGTTCTCGAACGGTGTGAATATTGATTTCCCTAACTTCAAGTAACCCTTACATCTTCTCTTTGTCCACCCCTCCGCACAAAAGTCCTCGAGCATTGCCACTTTCATTTCACTGCTCATCTCGTATGTGTATGTGACAAATAAACTTGACTTGACTTGACTTGACTTCAAAGTCGTCTTGTCGAGTCTCATTGTCTGTAATTCATTCTCACCTAGCCTGCAGCTAACAATGGCTTGTTTCCTTTATATTCTTTACTTTTTTGCGTCTTTCATTCATTTGTTCTTTTTCATCGTCTGTATCTCTCGCCTTCCTTTCTGCTGACTCTCAGTCTGAAGATGGGTTTCGACCTGAAATGTCACCTATTTCTTTTCTCCAGAGATGCTGTCCGACCTGTTGAGTTACTCCAGCTCTTTGTGTCTATCTTTGAAATGGGCTAAACTGCATATTTCACCAGATTTGTCTATTGCCCATTGTCTATTTCAGTTTCAAGATCATAAGGTCATAAATGATTGAAGCAGGATTAAGCATTCCACCCATCAAGTCTCCTCCGCCATCCAATCATGGCTGATCTATCTCTCCCTCCTAACCCCATTCTCCTGCCTTCTCCCCATAACCCCTGACACTCGTACTAATCAAGAATCTATCTCTGCCTTAAAAATATCCATTTACTTGGCCTCCACAGCCTTCTGTGGCAAAGAATTTCATAGATTAACCATCCTCTGACTAATGAAATTCCTCCTTAGCGCCTTCGTAAAGGAACGCCCTTTAATTCTGAGGCTGTAACCTCTATTCCTAGACTCTCCCACCGGTGGAAGCATCCTCTCCATATTCACTCTATCCAAGCCTTTCACTATTCAGTACATTTCATTGAGGTCCCCCCTCATTCTTCTAAACTGCAGCGAGTGCAGGCCCAGTGCCGTCAAACGCTCATCATTACATTCTTGTTTTTCTATTCTAGCCCTATTGAAATAAATGCTAGCATTGCTTTTGCCTTCTGCCGATTCGACTTGCAGATTAATTTTTTGGCAGTCCATCAGTACTCTCAAGTCCATGCCTGGAAACAGGCCTTTCGGCACACAGAGTCCACGCCAACCATGAATTCGTGTTTACAATTGTGCTATGTAATCCCATTTTCACATCCTTACAGACAAGGGACAATTTACAGAGGCCAATTAACCTCAAACCCACATGTCTTCGGGATGTGGGAGGAAACCGGAGCATCCAGATGGTCACAGGAAGAACGTGCAATCTAGATGGCACCTGAGGTCAGGATTGAACCCAGATCTGTGTTGTTGTGAGGCAGCAGCTGTGCCACTGAGTTGCTTACCTTCCAGCAGCAGTCAATGCTAGGCTCAGTATGCATCACTGGGAACAGCTGCTCAGGATTGAGCTCGACAATTGCATCTCTTTTCAGACCTTCATGGAAAACACACAATCCACAGAGAGGAGGTAGGTTAACTGCTCCACAGCCATCTTGAGGGTAGTCTTTTAATGGGCTATCGATTCTGGCTGTACATGAGGGTTCTGACAGTGAGGACCCTTCTCACAACCATCCAAGCAAGATCTTGGTGCTTGTTTGATGGTTCTGGTGATGTGGCATGCAGCCAAATGCCACTGCCAGTCTGCTCAATAAATCATGAGGAAATTCCATGAGGATTACTGCCTGTTTGTCTTGTAGTCAGAAATGTTTTCATGCAGAAACTTTTCTGTGAGGGAAAGGTGGTGCATACTGTCAACTGAAGGGAACATTCCATGGCAATGGGCCAGGCCCACTCCACACAATAGGGCGGCACAGTGGTGCAGCTGACGGAGCTGCTTCCTAAAGGGCCTGTCCCACTTTCACGACCTAATTCACGACCTTTTTTACTCGTGGACATTTTTCATCAGGCTAGAAAAAAACGCCCCAACCTACTTGATGCCACGAGTACCTACGACTAGCATCACGACCTACCTACAACCTCCTATGACCTTGTGACGACCATGCTGCAAGTATGAGTCAAGGGCAAACTTGGCAGAGGTCATGAATTAGGTCGTGAAAGTGGGACAGGCCCTTTACAGCAGCAGAAACACAGGTTCAATCCTGATTTCGACTGTTGTCTGCGTGGTGTTTGCAAGTTCTTCCTGTGACCATGCGGGTTTCTTGTAGGCGCTCCAATCTCCTCCCACATCCCAACACACGTGCAGGTTTGTAGGTTAATTAGCCTCTGTAAAAAATTACCCCGAATGTGAAGATAAGTAAGTTGGATAACCTAGAACTAGTGTGATAGGGTGATCGATGATCAGCTTGGACTTGGTGGGTCGAAGTGCTTGTTTCCATGCTGTAACTCTAAGCAAGCGTGTGGTGATATTCCCTGTTTACAATCCCAGTCACTTCGCACAACTTGATGAAATCATGCACAAAGGTGGCCGATAGAATGAGGCTTATGTTTGATAAGCTTACACCCCTTATTACTGAAAGCCTGTCCCTCATCACTCAACGGGTATGCCCATTCTGGATTGAAGGGTCCCAACCCTGAAACGTCACCTGTCCATTTTCCTCCACAGATGCTGCCTGCTTCAAGATGGTGGCGGTAAAGGTGAAAGGGAAAGTCAACGGCTGTGAACGGTCCACAAAATTACATCCCATAACCTCAGAAAGAACCCATGACTGGATCGGGAAGCAGAGCACAGCCCTGTTGAGGTGCGTAGAAAGGATCTGCTGATGCAGGTTTACACCGAAGATAGACACAAAATGTTGGAGTAACTCAGCGAGACGCACAGCATCTCTGGATAGAAGGTATGGGTGGCGTTTCGGGTCGAGACCCTTCTTCAGACGGTTGGGGGTCATGATGCCAGTGGAGATGGCCGTCTGAGGCCCAGAAGCAGACGGGTAAACAAGCGGATCAAGCACAGACTGCAGCAACAAGATTAGGAATTTCAGCAGTGCAAGGAGCCGACAGCATCGCACTGGGCAGGATGACTCCTACTACCTCAGTCCAGTGCCACCAGGACATCGGGCTATAAGTGAAAATATTAGAAACTGCATATCTTCTCAGGTCAAGATCAGATGTTTGGAGGTTGCAAGATGCATGCTGTTCCAAAAGAGGATCTATTGTACTCATGCGTTGTATGATTTGACTGGACAGCATGTTGAACAAGCATTTCACTGCATCTCTGTGCACATAACTAAACCATTGAATACTCTCTAGGAAAAATGGAAGATCCTCAGGTAACTCAGCTCAGGTGTAGGGCATATGCCACACCTACACCATGTACAGCATCACCAAGAACATCTTGCACCTCGTTACTGTGCTTTTTTCCTGAGCACTGGTCCTGCATTCCCAACTTGCATTTCACCGTGGCTATTTACTCCAGTTAATTAGTGACACATACTCCAAATCAGATCCCAGTCACCTGCAGGTAATCAGACCTTTTACCTTACAGTGAAGAACACAATGAAGAGGTTAAAATGGCTGCCACAGAACATGACCTTCGTTTTAGATTCAGATTCAGATTCAACTTTAATTGTCATTGTCCGTGTACAGTACAGAGACAACAAAATGCATTTAGCATCTCCCTGGAAGAGCGACATAGCATATGATTTGAATAAATATTTACATTAGCATATATACAGACATGGTGTTTTTCCTGTGGGAAGAGTGTCCGGGGGGGGGGGGGGTGATTGGCAGTCACCGAGGTACGTTGTTGAGTAGAGTGACAGCCGCCGGGAAGAAGCTGTTCCTGGACCTGCTTGTCCGGCAACGGAGAGACCTGTAGCGCCTCCCGGATGGTAGGAGGGTAAACAGTCCATGGTTGGGGTGAGAGCAGTCCTTGGCGATGCTGAGCGCCCTCCGCAGACAACGCTTGCTTTGGACAGATTCAATGGAGGGGAGCGAGGAACCGGTGATGCGTTGGGCAATTTTCACCACCCTCTGCAATGCCTTCCGGTCGGAGACAGAGCAGTTGCCATACCATACTGTGATACAGTTGGTAAGGATGCTCTCGATGGTGCAGCGGTAGAAGTTCACCAGGATCTGAGGAGACAGATGGACCTTCTTCAGTCTCCTCAGGAAGAAGAGACGCTGGTGAGCCTTCTTGATCAGAGTTGAGGTATTGTGGGTCCAAGAGAGGTCATCGGAGATGTTAACACCCAGGAACCTGAAGCTAGAAACACGTTCCACCTCCGTCCCGTTAATGTGGATGGGGGTGTGCGTGCCGCCCCTGGACTTCCTGAAGTCTACAATGAGCTCCTTGGTCTTCTTGGAGTTAAGGGCCAGGTTGTTGTCAGCGCACCATGCTGCTAAGTGCTGGACCTCCTCCCTGTAGGCCGACTCATCGTTGTTGCTGATGAGGCCAATCACCGTTGTATCATCTGCATACTTGATGATGGTGTTAGTACCATGTACAGGTGTGCAGTCATAGGTGAAGAGGGAGTAGAGGAGGGGGCTCAGCACACAGCCCTGTGGAACGCCGGTGTTCAGGGTGAGGGTTGAAGAGGTGTGCTTGTCTAACCTAACAGACTGTGGTCTGTTGGTTAGAAAGTCCAGTATCCAGTTGCAGAGGGAGGGATCGATGCCCAGGTTACCGAGTTTGGTGATCAGTTTAGATGGTATAATGGTGTTGAATGCTGAGCTGTAATCGATGAACAGCATTCTTACGTAAGTGCCTCTGTTGTCGAGGTGGGAGAGGGCGGAGTGAAGTGCCGTTGAGATGGCATCCTCCGTACTCCTGTTCTTGCGGTAGGCAAACTGATATGGATCCAGTGTGGGGGGTAGGCAGCTTTTGAGGTGTGCCAGGACCAGCCTCTCGAAGCACTTGGTGATGATGGGGGTAAGTGCAACTGGGCGGAAGTCGTTGAGGCTTGCCGCAGTGGAGTGTTTTGGCACCGGCACGATGGAGGTGGTTTTAAGGCACGTGGGGACAACTGCTTGGGCAAGTGACAGGTTGAAGATGTCAGTCCAGACGTCTGTCAGCTGCGCAGCACAGGCCCTGAGCACGCGCCCGGGGATGCCGTCAGGGCCAGCAGCCTTACGTGCATTAGTCCTACTCAGTGCCACGTACACGTCGTAGGGGGTGAGTGTGAGGGGTTGGTGATCAGCAGGGAGCACAGCCTTGATGGCTGTCTCTAGATTGTCCCTGTCGAAGCGGCCATAGAAGTGGTTAAGCTCCTCAAGGAAGGAGGCGTCGCTGGATGTGGGGGTGGTGTTGGTGGGTCTATAGTCCGTGATGGCCTGGATGCCTTTATTACACCGCTACACCCTCCCCACCCCGAGGCAGAAGGCTTCCCGCCGAGCTGTCCACAGTGGAGAGATACATGAGTTTAGTGCAAGGTGAAATCTGGTTAAAGATAGTCCAAGGAACTTCAATGAGGTAGATAGTAGCTCAGGACAGCTCTCTACTTGTTGGTAGGATGGTTCTGTTGCATGATAACAGCTGGGAAGAAACTGTCTCTGAATCTGTGGGCATGTGTTTTCATACTTCTGTGCCTCTTGCCTGATGGCAAAGGGGAGAAGAGGGAGTGGCAGGGGTGAGACTTGTCCTTGATTATGCTGGTGGCCTTGCTGCGGCAGAGTGAGGTATAAATGGAGTCAATGGAAGCTAGTCTGGTTTATGTGATGGTCTGGACTGTGTCCACAATTCTCTTCAATTTCTTGTGGTCTAGGATGGTGCTGTCCCCAAACCATGCTGTGATGCACCCCAATAAAATGCTCTCTACAACACATTGAGCAAAGTTGGAGAGAGTTGTTGGGGACATGCTGAACTTCCTAAGCCTTCTAAGGAAGTACAGCTGCAGAAGGACCTCTTTGCTCCTTTACTCAACTCCTCAATGCTGATGGGTGCTGACTCCAAGTTCCATGGGTTTGGAGTTGAGCTTGGATGGGATAATAGTATTAAAGGAAGAGTTATATTTTATGAATATAAGTCTGATGGGTGTCTCTCTTATCCAGGTGTTTCAGGGAGGAATGCAAAGCCAAAGAGATGGCATCAGCCAATGACCTGTTGTGGCGCTAGGCAAACTGCAGTGGCTCAAGGCCTCTCCGTAGACTTGCATTCCATAACCAGTCTCTCAAAGCATTTCATGAAGGTGGATATCCAGGCCACTGGGAGGTAGTCATTAAGGCATGAGATCTTGTTTTTCTTTGGCACTCGGATGATAGTGGTCTTCTTGAAGCAGGTGGGTACTTCAGAACAGAGCATGGAGAGATTAAAGAAGTCCGTGAATACTCCCACTATTTGCTCCATGCAGTTTCTAAGGATTCGGTCGGGGGCTCTGTCTGGGCTCAGCGCCGCCTCTTCAAGCCCAATGCTGAGCCACCAGGAAGAAGCCTGTCGTGTCAGCTCCTCCTCTCGAGGCAAGGGTGAAGTGCAGGAAGAAGCCTGCGATCACCAGTGTCCCCGCACATGTGTTCTGACGGTGAAGTCTTGTGCCCCATGTCATCTTGGACTTTCTTACCACTGGAAATAAAATAAATCGTGTGAGTTCACCCTACATGTGTCTGTGGTCACTGCCAGCATTGTCTCCGATGCCACAGTGGTGGAGAAAACAGGCAAGACCATGCTGGCTAAACGCACGATGGGAGAAGAAATCCAAACGATGGGTTGCTACTGTTTCCAAAGTTTTCTTAATGTTGATAGGGCTCCTTTTTCACCCGGAGGAGGCGCTGTCCTGAACGGCTGCCTGTCCTGCAGCTGTCCGTTTTTTTTTTTCCCTTCTTTTTTATTATTTTTAGTACGTTGAGTGTGTAGTCAGGGGGCCTAATCTTTTTATGTGTGGGGGGTGGTGGGGGGGAAGGGGGAAACTGCTTTTCGAGTCCCTACCTGGTCGGAGGGGTTGCCTTCCGAGCAGCGACTTCGACCTGTCCTTGCGGCCTACAAGCGGGTCCTGGAGCGACGTTTCCCTGAGGGGACCTGGCCAGAACATCGGCTTTGGCGGCGGCGCAGCGCTGGAGCGCTATTGCGGAGCGGGCGATGCCTTTCCTGGGTCGCCGCGCTGGAACTCCAGTATGCTGGGACCGCCGATAAGAACATTGTGGAGCCGCGGTTCTGTGGAGCGGCCAGCTGCGACGCTGAACGTTACATCCCGGAGCCTGGGATCTCTTGCTGAGATCGCCAGTGTGCGGAGCTCCGTCCGGCGCGGTCTGTTGGCTTGGAAGCCGCGGTCTCCGGTGGGAAGGCGGCCGTTCCTGGCACCCCAAGCCGCTGGGGGTTCTCCCGACGCCGGAGCACCATCACCCGGCGAGAACACCGGGCACCGTGGCGGCGACTGTGGAGGCCTCAATAGGCCCGACTTTGGGTGGACAAGAGGATGGGGATTGGACTTTGTGCCTTCCCCCACAGTGGGAATCACTGTGGGGGGATGTTTTTGTGTTGAACTTCTTTTTGAATGCTATGTTGTATTTTTATTAGTGTGCTGCAAGGACATCAGAATTTCCCCTGAATAAGGGGATTAATAAAGTTTAATCTAATCTAATCTTTCAAGATGTGCCAGTCTATACAGAGGGTACTTTTTGGACTGTAGGTCGGTGCTGGGCTGGGCCCATTGCCGTTTGTCATCTATATCAATGATTTGGACAAGAACATACATGGCATGGTTAGCAAGTTTACAGATGACACAAAAGTGGGTGGTATGGTAGATAGTGAAGATGGTTGTCAAAAATTGCAGCAGTATGTTGATCGATTGGCTGAGGAATGGTTGATGGAATTTACAGAGGGGTGATCTTATTGAGGTGTACAAGATCATGAAAGAAATAGATCAAGTAAACACACGTCTTTTGCCCAGAGTATGGGAATCAAGAACCGGAGGACATAAGTTTAAGGTGAGGGGGATGGGGGTAAATTAAATCACCTTAAGACTGATGCTGCAGTCTTTGCTGCTGAGCATGTGTACCACCATGGGTGTGTTCACTGTAGAATTCTGCATCTTCAGAGTTCTCCAAGTCAATTTTTTTTATAGGTAGGAACAGGAGATGCTGGTTTAAACCGAAGATAGACACAAAAAGCTAGAATAACTCAGTGGGTCAGGCAGCGCCTCTCGAGAGAAGGAATAGGTGACCTTTCGGATTGAGACCCTTCTTCAGACTGACCTCACTCAGGGTAACTAGAGATATAGACGGCGATGTCGAGAGATATAGAGCAGGAGGAATCACAGAGGGGAAGCAGCGAGAGGATGTTGCAGTACTGTTGTCGGAGAGAGGAGAACGGACTCTCAGTCTGAAGAAGGATCTCGACCTGAAATGTCACCTATTCCTTCTCTCCAAAGATGCTGTCTGACCCAGAGTTACTCCTGCTTTTTGTGTCTATTTTTGGTTTTAAACCAGCATCTGCAGTTTCTTCCGACACCACAGGCAGTATACCAGATTGGCAGAAATGTGGATAAATTGCTACCTCACCTGCGAGCCTCTCTGAACTCAGAGAAGAGGTGAAAGAACAGGTATTGCTTCCCCTGTGGTAACGTGGACTGAAGAAGAGTCTCAACCCAAAACGCACGTATTGCTAAATTATTTTTGTTTTTATGATATTTAACTAACTAGGGCAAAACGGTGGGACAGTGGTAGACCTACTGCCTTACAGCGCCAGAAACACGGGTTCGATCCTGACTACGGGTGCTGTCTATACGGTTTGTATGTTCTACCCGTGACCGGCATGGGTTTTCTCCAAGATCTTCGGTTTCCTTCCACATTCCAAAGAAGTACAGGTTTGTAGGTTAATTGGCTTGGTGTAAATGTAAAATTGTCCCCAGTGTGTGTAGGATAGTGTTAATATGCGGGCATCGCTGGTCGGTGTGGATTTGGTGGGCTTTGGCTATAGCATGTTAGCCAATTAGAATGCTTAGTAATTATAACCCCGCCTAATTGTAACATTCATAGTGTAAGATCCTGCCCACTGCTTGCCAGTCTGAGTAGCAGTGTGAACGTGTGATGATCTGCTGTGTCGTTATGACCTGAACAATAAAGATGCTTGTGTGTCAACCCGTGTGAGTTTGAATTCTTTACATGGTGTCAGATTATCGGGTCTACCCTGCGTCTGTTTATCGCGATTTATTTCGTTTACCAGTTTTTATTTGCGTGTTTTTTGTGATTTGGGAATATGGCTAGCTCTTGTCGAAAGCCTAGCCTGCTTGTGTTTGATTCCGATATCGCCGAGCGATGGAGAATGTTTGAGAAAGAGTACTCTCATTATATCCGCATCGTTCACCGCAACGATCCCGATGATTTGAAGGCTTCGCTACTGTTGAATTTAGCGGATCTGGAGGCTATGATCCATGCTCACTCGTTTGAATTTGCACCTGCCCAACTGGATGCGAATGGACAGGTATTGGTGCCAGCAGAATCTATAGATGACTCGATGGTGTTACTGAGAAAGTTCAGAAAACTGTGTGACCTACCGTCTAATAGAATCCTTGAGAGGACAAGGTTTTTTGCCCGAGTGCAACAGCCTGATGAACCTGTGGAACGATTCATCATCGACCTGAGACACATCAGTTTTCGATGCAGGTTTGGTGAAATAACAAATGAATTTGTTCGAGATAAAATTGAGGGAGGAATGAGTGACTGAAAGCTGCGAGCTGAACTATTACAAAATGCAGACCTGGCTTTAGATCAGGCTATTCATGCTTGTCAGATGGCTGAGACTGTGGCAGCACAGGCTGATTATGATAGCGCGAATGCTAATCAACAACTAAATGTGAATATGGCTAGTTACTCTCCGCAAAGATTTCTTAATGTATCCAGCAAGATTCAGAACATGCCTAACACGAGGTGCACAAACTGTAACTATTTCCACCCCAAGGGGCGCCAATTTTGCATAGCTATGGGAAAGTATGTCATAATTGCAAAAAACCAAACCACTTTGCTAATTGTTGTCGTTCTACTGGGAGTACATCTCCAAGGTCAAAGCTGCACCTGATTCAATGTAAAATTGTCCCCAGTGTGTGTACGATAGTGTTAATGATCGGGGATCGCTGGTCGGTACGGACTTGGTGGGCCGAAGGGCCTTGTAGCATTGGCTTTAGCAGGTTAGCCAATTAAAATGTTTAGTAAATATAACCCCGCCTAATTGTAACATTCATAGTATAAGATCCTGCCCACTGCTTGCTAGTCTGAGTAGCAGTGTGATGAACAATAAAGATTCTTGTGTTTCAACCCATGTGAGTTTGGGCTCTTTACAGCCCTGTTTCCGCACTGTATCTCTAAACTAAACTAAACTTACTAGACAATTGTTGCTGAAAATATGAACAGAAAATGGTAAGAAACTGACCAAAGAACTCGAGTCCTGGGATTGTTGCCAAGGGAGAGCAGGTGTGTGACAGCACCATCTCCCTTGGCTGCCACTCTGATCCCTTTAACTGGCTGACAGACCAGGAGAGGCCAATTCCCACAGCTGAGTCCAATTAGCTGATATAGGTTGACCTCTAGATCATTGACAGCCTACTCCCAACAAAACTTCGGCATTCGAGAGAGAGGAAGGGAGACAATGTGGGGTGCCCCTCTCCTAGTTCTGTTCCCCTGTTGCTGGTTTGTGGAAGACTAAACCATTGGGACAGACCCAAGACCACCAGACCTACTGTGTGGTCAAGACTGGACCAAGTCATTGTGAATTCTGTACATATCTTCTGGATTAGCCTACTATATTGGACCTTATTAAAAGCCTTACTATAATCCATGTATACAACATCCACCGCCTTACCCTCCTCAATTTCCTTTGTCACCTCAATGCCTTGTACATTACCATCCAAATTGTTGAAGAAAACCACAAGCAGCAATGCGCACTGCACCCATCTCTGAGACACCCACTGGTCACAGGCCTTCAGTCTGAAAAACAACCTTCCACCATCACTTTCTGCTTCCTTCCATGAAGCCAATTCCCTATCCAGTCTGTTAGCTCTCCCTTGATCCCATGCCATCTAACCTTCGAGAGCAGCCTACCATGCGGAACCTTATCAAATGACTAGCTGAATTTCATATAGACAATGCTTATGTTTTTGCCCTCATCAACATGTGGCGCCACCAGCAGTGGCTGTCTCACCAACAGTCTGTCTGTCCTTTCTTTTGTGTTACTTTTAGTATGTGTTAAAAGTATGTTTGAGTGTTCCTTGGTTTGTTTTATGTGGGGTGGGGAGGTGGGGGGTTGAGGGAAATGTATTTCCAATCTCTTACCTCGATGGAGATGCAATTTTTTTCCTGCATCATATCTCCGTCTGCACTGCGGCCTAACATCGAGGAATTGGCGGCCTTTCCTGGAGACCGACGGGCGTTCCAAGCCGTGGGAGTCTGCGGGACTTTGACATTGCGGAACTAGCGATCACTTTGCCGGGGATCGAAGCTCCAACCGCGGGGCCTGTGGACTTTTAACATCGTGAAGCCCGTGGGGAAACTGCTAGAGCCAGTTATTAAAGATGGGATAGCAGCACATTTGGAAAGTGGTGAAATCATTGGACAAAGTCAGCATGGATTTATGAAAGGTAAATCATGTCTGATGAATCTTATAGACTTTTTCGAGGATGTAACTAGTAGAGTTGATAAGGGAGAACCAGTGGATGTGTTATATCTGGACTTTCAGAAGGCTTTCGACAAGGTCCCACATAAGAGATTAGTATACAAACTTAAAGCACAAGGTATTGGGGGTTCAGTATTGATGTGGATAGAGAACTAGCTGGCAGACAGGAAGCAAAGAGTAGGAGTAAACGGGTCCTTTTCACAATGGCAGGCAGTGACTAGTGGGGTACCGCAAGGCTCAGTGCTGGGACTCCAGCTATTTACAATATATATTAATGATTTGGTCGAGGGAATTGAATGCAACATCTCCAAGTTTGCGGATGACACGAAGCTGGGGGGCAGTGTTAGTTGTGAGGAGGATGCTAGGCGGCTGCAAGGTGACTTGGATAGGCATGGTGAGTGGGCAAATGCATGGCAAATGCAGTATAATGTGGATAAATGTGAGGTTATCCACTTTGGTGGCAAAAACAGGAAAGTAGACTATTATCTAAATGGTGGTCGATTAGGAAAAGGGGAGATGCAACGAGACCTGGGTGTCATGGTACACCAGTCATTGAAAGTAGGCATGCAGGTGCAGCATGCAGTGAGGAAAGCGAATGGTATGTTAGCATTCATAGCAAAAGGATTTGAGCATAGGAGCAGGGAGGTTCTACTGCAGTTGTACAGGGTATTGGTGAGACCACACCTGGAGTATTGTGTACAGTTTTGGTCTCCAAGTCTGAGGAAAGACATTCTTGCCATAGAGGGAGTACAGGGAAGGTTCACCAGACTGATTCCTGGGATGTCAGGACTTTCATATGAAGAATGACTGGATAGACTCGGCTTGTACTCGCTAGAATTTGGAAGATTGAGGGGGGATCTTATAGAAACTTACAAAATTCTTAAGGGGTTGGACAGGCTGGATGCAGGAAGATTGCTCCCGATGTTGGGGAAGTCCAGGACAAGGGGTCACAGTTTAAGGATAAAGGGGAAATCCTTTAGGAACGAGATGAGAAAAACATTTTTCACACAGAGAGTGGTGAATCTCTGGAACTCTCTGCCACAGATGGTAGTTGAGGCCAGTTCATAGACTATATTTAAGAGGTGGCCCTTGTGGCTAAAGGGATCAGGGGGTATGGAGAGAAGGCAGGTACAGGATACTGAGTTGGATGATCAGCCATGATCATATTGAATGGCGGTGCAGGCTCGAAGGGCCGAATGGCCTACTCCTGCACCTATTTTTCTATGTTTCTATGTTTCTATGTCTCTGGTAAGAAGAGGCTGACTCAGGAGCTCCATGTCGTGGAGGGAGTTTCAACTGTCGCGAAGCGGGAGTTTCGATCGTCGGCTGCGGGGGCTTTGATCGCCCCAACTGCAGATGGTTTGACTGCCCCGACCGCGGGAGAACAAAGAGGAAGAAGATTGAACTTTACTGCCTTCCATCACAGTGAGGAATGTGGAATCTGCTGTGGTGGATGTTTATGTTAACTTTTACGTGGTTGTGTGTCTTGTTGCTTTTCACTTAGTATGACTGTATGGTAACTCAAATTTCACTGTACCTTAATTGGTACATGTGACAATAAACTGACCTTGAAACCTTGAACCTTTTTGATTACTTTGTCAAAAAACTCAATCGGATTCATAAGACATGATCTCCCTTGTACAAAACTGTGCTGACTATCCCTATCTATTCAATTGCATTTTTATCATCTCTCAGAACCCTCTCCAGTAACTTGCCTACCTCAGATGTTAAGCACACTAGTCAGTAGTTCACAGGCTTTTGCAGACCTTCATAAAGAGAGGCATAACATTACCTGCCTTCTAGTTTTCTGGCACTCCACTTGTCTAATGATGATTCATTTGTCTCAACCAGATCTCCAGCAATTTCATTTCTCGCTATCCAGTGTCCTTGGACATATCCCAGCTGGCCCGGGGATATTTATCCACCTTCATATGCCTTAGAATGGCCAGCACCTCCTTTACCATAATACAGACTGTCCTCAAGACATCTCTGTTAACTGTCCCAAGTTCCCTAATCTTCATGTCTTTCTCCATGACAAACAGAGAGGAAATAGTCATCGAGGACCTTGCCCAACTCCTGTTGCTTCCCACAGAGATGACTGCTTTGGTTTCTGAGAAACCCCATTCTCTCTCATTTTTCCCTTTAAGGTATGTATAGAATTCCTTAGGATTTTCCTTAATATTATCTACCAGAGCTATCTCCTGCCCCACTTATGACCTCTTAATTTTCTTCAGTATGCTTCTCAGTTCCCAAATTTCCTTCAGAGATAATAGTTAATCTGATCAGCCCATGTCTGTCCCATGCTGCCTCATGTTTCCAGACTGGAGCCTCAATTTCTCCTGTTATCCAAGCTCCCTTATTCTTACCTGGACAAGGTAGTTGGCATGTCACTCACTTAAATGTTGAAGAGTAGTGGAGCTAGGACAGAGCCCTGGGGGAAATCATCATTCAGGGTCCTGACAAAGCTTGTCTGGTTCCCAAGCGAGACCCTAAATCTACGGTTGCTGAGGATGGATGAGAGGGCACGCATGGTGGTTTGGCACTTCAAGATTTTGGAAGCTTTCAGCAACAGACCATGTCTCCATACGGTGTCATAAGTTGATGATAGATCGATGAAAGCAACTCCAGTTTTTCATGGCACGTTGGAAGCCAGCCTCTATATAGGTAGTAAGGTCAAGGACTTGATCTACACAGCTTCTACCAGGTCTAAAGCCAGCTTGGTCTCTGGGCAGAACTGGTTCTACCAATGGAGAAATCCTGGCAAGCAGGAGGCAGCTCTCAAACAGCTTGTCGGATATACAGAAGAGGGAGATGGGTCGGTAACTAGCTGGATCATCAGCAGATTTCCCCGGCTTGAGGGTGGCGATGACTTTAGACTCTCTCCAGGACTTGGGGATAATTTCACTACAATGGATCCTCCGTACCGCAAGCTTAGCCCAAGTCTACCCAACAGCCGAGTTATGCTCAACAGCTTGGGCTAATAGCTGCCACACCAAACGAGTTGACACTGTCCTTAACTCTGCGGGTCATCACAGGGATGCTTAAGTCAACACCTTTGCAGTGGCTCCCTGTCCCCTCTCATTTCACCCCTCCCAACATACGCAGAAGGGAGAGGATGTTGAAAGATTGGTGCACCATCGAGGCTAATCCTGACCCTCCCATCCATCCTGACTTGAACAATCTGCCCAACATGCGCCTGAAGTCCCGCAAACCCTTCTGGTCTTCCGTTAAATCCCTGGAAGACATTGACTCCAAGACTGAGTGGCACAGAACCTGGAAGGATGCCAACACCAACAACGGAGAGGTCATCGCTCTATCACAGTGAAACCACCGGGGTTTGACCTCCATCACAAGCAACGGCTAACCCTGAACAGAATCCGCACCCTCCATGCAAGAACAGCCCATCACCTGCATAAGTGGGGGATGACAGACAGCCCTGCTTGCGACTGTGGACATCCAGACCAGAACATCCCACACATCGTGAATGACTGCTCACTGAGGCTTTTCTCTGGTGGCATCAAAGCCATCCACGCAGTAACTGGCCTGGATGTCTACCCTTGATCTACAACTTTAGGCTGTGCACGCCATATGCAAGAAGAAGACTTACCTGCCTTGCCCTTCACCCGAACTGGGACAAACATGCCCTGAACTCTTGCCATCACACTTTTAGAAACATCCCACTATCCGGACATTCCTTTACCCACAAACAATAAATTTCAATCAACAAATTCCTGTCCAATATTATCTCTAACAGATAGGTCAGGTCGGATGTGCAATGTTGCATTAAAGTGACAGGCGACTCCAGATTCAAAAGTGTTTTATTATCATATATACTGAAACGGAAAAATGAAATACTTACTAGCAGCAGCACACAGGTTTGTAAACACAGTACTCAATAAATATAATTAACAAAAAAGTTCAATATATTAAAAAGAAACCATTTAGTGCAAAACATAAAGCCCTATGTCCGTATTGCAACCAAGGCAGTTCATAGTTTGGAGTTTGATTGGAATACGTGGCATTTAATAGCCTGGGAAGAAGTTGGAGTACGTGGCATTTAGTTGGAGCATTTAATAGCCTGAACACGGACGTTACATTTTTGAGACTCCTACACTTTCTTTCCAATAGTAGGAGTGAAATTAGAGGATGGCCAAGGTGGAGTGGATATTTGGTGATGCTGGCTGCCTTTTTGAGACATCACCTCCTACTGCTCCTTTTTGATGGTGGGGAGGTCAGCGTCCATGATGGTCTGGGCAGCAGTGTTCTACTTTTGTAATCTCCTTTGTTCCTGAACGTTCGAGCTGTTGAACGTGATGCAACCTGTCAATGTGCTCTATATTGTACATCTGTAGATGTTCGAGTGTATTTGTCGACATACCAAATCTTCTCAATCTTCTAAGGAAGTAGCGTTTGGGTCCATGACAGAACTCCAGAGATGTGCATGCCCAGGAATTTGATGTTGTTGGCTCTCTCCACCACCGACCCGTCGAAGAAGACAGGTTTGTGGTTCCTGAGCCTTCCTTTTATAAAATTGACAATCAGTTCCTTTGTTTCAATGTCATTGAGTGCAAGGCTGATGTTTTGGCACCATCCAATCTGACAATCGATCTTCCTCCTATACTTTCACATCATTATCTGTAATTCATCCAACAACAGTGGTATTGCAGCAAATTTAAAGATGAGTTGGAATTGTGACAGGCTACTCGGTCATTGGTATAGAGCAGGGGGCTGAGCGTGTGGCCTCTGTGTCCCTGTGCTGATGGTTATTGAGGAATATTGGGTTATTGGTTGTTGCCAATTCATACTGTGAGAAAAGGGTTAATAGGGATGGTTGATTTATACTAGAACTCTGAAAAATATAACTTAGAAAGAAATGAGCTGTCAGCAGAAGCCAGACTGCTGGTAGAATAAAGTAACAATATACAGGACAGAGGGTAATTCTAGATAAAGAAAGTAACAAAGATAAAAACTCCAGCAGAAGCCTTTGACGTCAGGAGATGTTCCGAGACGTTCCTGGACATTCTCGTGGGAATGTGGGCTTTATGTTATGATTGGACGAAGCTTGATGGGGAGACATGAGGTAGTGACCATAGTGAAGAAAGGTATAAAAGATAGATACAATCTCCATTTTTGTGTGTCTCTAGAGGATGATAGAGGAGAGACACCCTTTTCTGCGCAGAAATGTAATAAAGGAAAACTTGTTCCTTGACCTTGTCTCTGAAGAGTTTGTGATTGATTTTGTTTCTCACAATACCAATTGTGTTCTGTTGATGAGGAAGTCAAGAATACATTTGCCATGGGATGTACAGAGACCCAGTTCCCTGAGCTTGGTAATAAGTTTGTTAAGAACAAGTTTCAGGGACACCTCCACAGACTAAGTATAGGTTTTCCACCAAGCATCAATTTGCATTTGTTTCTCTTGAAGGCCATATTTAAGAACACCGAAGGCAGTACCAAAGATAGACACAAAAAGTTGGAGTAACTCAGCAGGTCAGACAGCATCTCTGGAGAAAAGGAATACATAGATACATAGACGATGACGATAGGGACGACAAAAGCTTCCTGGACAGGACCTCCAGTCAGTTTGTGTGCAGAAGGTGCGACGGGTCAGGACGGAAAGAAAGAGGATGAAGCGGGTTCAGGAGTCTTCGGTGGAAGTTTCTCTCACAAACAGGTACGCCCTCATGGGAGGTACACAAAATTGCTGGAGAAACTCAGCGGGTGCAGCAGCATCTATGGAGCGAAGGAAATAGGCGACGTTTCGGGCCGAAACCCTTCTTCAGACTGATGGGGGGTGGGGGGGAGAAGGAAGGAAAAGGGGAGGAAGGAGGAGCCCGAGGGCGGGCGGATGGGAGGGTGGGAGGAGACAGCTAGAGGGTTAAGGAAGGGGAGGAGACAGCAAGGACTAGCAAAATTGGGAGAATTCAATGTTAATGCCATCCGGACGCAAGGTCCCCAGGCGGAATATGAGGTGCTGTTCCTCCAATTTCCGCTGTTGCTCACTCTGGCAATGGAGGAGACCCAGGACAGAGAGGTCAGATTGGGAATGGGAGGGGGAGTTGAAGTGCTGAGCCACCGGGAGTTCAGGTAGGTTATTGCGGACTGAGCGGAGGTGTTCGGCGAAACGATCGCCCAACCTCCGCTTAGTCTCCCCGATGTAAATCAGCTGACATCTAGAGCAGCGGATGCTGTCCGGGCAGACGACGCTTCCAGTCCGAGCAGCGGACAGGTCGGTGGCTCCAATCCTAGCGATGAGAGTCGACCGGCGATACCGATGTCGGGCAGAGCCACAGTGGTGGGTGTCTCCATTATCACCCCCAGGAAATTCTGTGGCAGCAGGCGAGACTCGAGGATGGTCTGTTGCCTCCCTGATGCCAGGGTCCAAGTTGTCCCGGACTGACTTCAGAACATCCTCGAAAGGGAAGGTGAGCAGCCGGAAGTGGTTGTGCATGTAGGCACAAATGACATCGGGAAGAAATGGAAGGAGGTTCTTCAATGTGAGTTTAGAGAGTTCGGAAGAAGGCTGAAAAGCAGGACTTCTAGGGTGGTTATCTCTGGATTGCTTCCAGTACCTCGTGCTGTTGAGGGCAAGAACAGGGAGATAGGGGATCTGAATGTGTTGCTAAGGGCTGGTGCAGGGATTTAGATTTATAGACCACTGGATCTCTTCAGAGGTAGGGGTGACCTGTACAAAAGGGACGGGTTACACTTTAACTGGAGGGGGACCAACATTCTGGCAGGCAGGTTTGCTGGTGCTACACGTGTGGGTTTAAATTAAATAGCGGGGGGGAGGGGGGGTGGCGTGACAAATTGGGAGTATAAGGACACTGATTGTAGATGATCAGCCATGATCACAATAAATGGCAGTGCTGGCTCGAAGGGCCGAATGGCCTACTCCAGCACCTATTGTCTATGTATCTATGTAAATGCTACCTATTCCTTCTCTCCAGGTCTGCTGTCTGACCCACAGAGTTACTCCAACTTTTTTTGTCTATCTTCTAGGTATGTTACAAAACTTACCTTCAGCGGCGCTGCAGATCTGTCGTTACCCGTGTGCGCGACTTTGGCGCCTTTGAGAGGGGGGCGGGTTTAAAATGCCTTGTTTCTCCAGCCTAATCAAATCGATTTCTGTCAGGCTGTTTAGCTGCTATAGAATAATCGCTTCGACTGCCGTTTTATTAAGTTTCTTTTAAACTGCACTGAATATTTTACGAACAGGAGTAAATTAAAAATAATCTTCTAAAGCCATCAACGCTGACAACGGGGACGGATTTCATGTATGGGACAGGCAAAGGAAAGCCGTTTATTTTATATATAAACTTGCTTCTAAGGATGCCTTTAATCAAAATTTCACGTTGCGAAAATGTCATTATGTAAATATACGAATCAGCAGTATTTTTTCTGCCGATATGAGGTTTAAATTCATTGCAAATGCAACGTTCCAAACCAGCGCGTTCCACAAAAACCCACTCGCAAGATGATTAAAATGGCCATTAATTTACGGGAATTAAACACTAAATTCCTTCCATTTGGCCTATAAATTCATGACCATGAGATTTAAAAATCATGTTATATTGTGAATTATTGTGTGAATGGTATTTGAACACTTAGGCTATTTAAAAATGTAAATTTTTTCTTAAGAAATGGATAGATGTTTAGATCTAGTAATTGAATTTTGTAATTAGCTACAATTGGGTAACTAACTAATCATATGCTTTAATTTCAGGTCATCCAAGTAAGATTGTTTCATATTTGTTTCAGAATGCTTCAATCCATAATAACTGAAAATGTCATTCAGTTCTCTTAATTTTTAAGAAAGTTATGGGCTTTTGACTGTTCCTGATCACAGCTTTTGAGTTAAGTCAATGGAAAAGCAATAGGGAAGTTGCTAATTTCAGTATGAAAATGGCCAAAACTTTTTTAATACTGAAGATATGAAAGTGAATTAGTTGTCAAATTAAACTTCTTTTTATGCTTTATCTGATGGGATAAATTGCAGACTTGATTTTTAAAATCTCAAAATTTTGTAACATTGCTATATCTTCGGTTTTAAACCAGCATCTGCAGTTTCTTCCTACACCGAAGGCAGTACACCAGCTTGGCAGAAATCCGGATGAATTGCTACCTCACCTGCGAGGCGTCTCTGAATTCCGAGAAGAGGTGAAAGAACAGGTATTTCATCCCATGTGGTAACGTGGAAAAACGTTGCATAGAAGAGTGTCGGGCTGGGCTGGGCTGGAAGAGCGGCCAGTGAGCAATCCCTTCAAAATGTTGAAATGCAGTAATTGCTTTAGCAAATAAAACTATCCCGAATTTACTTTCTGTGTACGGTTTCCATGGCAACAAAGCCTGACATGGGCGGGTGCGCAAGATTTCATTCGGATCCAAGCTTGCTGTAGGATCTTTGGACTAAACTGTGTGCAGCTGACACCCGCAGTATTTTACTTCTACTTCCTGAAGTATATTGCAAATGAATATAACTAGCTACCAACATAATATAATGCCACTGAATAAACTATCGACGAAAAGCATTATTATTGTTATTCTTCGGCGCTTTAGGGTTTGGGTTTGGACCCGAAACGTTGCCCATTTCCTTCGCTCCATAGATGATGCTGCTGCACCCGAGGAGTTTCTCCAGCATTTGTGTCTACCTAGCGATGCCCTTGCACAGGTTCTGCGCGTTCGCGAGTCCCCCCCCCTCCTCCCCCTTTATTTCGGACGCGCGCTCGCGCGGCGTCAATGCGACCACTGACAGCGCGAGCGCGCACGCCCGCGTGTGCGTGTAGTTGCGTGCTCGCGCCCGCCCGCGTGTGCGTGTAATTGCGTGCTCGCGCCCGCCCGCCCGCGCACGCCGGGGGACGTCGTTCACCGGAGCGGAGATGGGGCCGGCAGAGGGGTTTATTTATAACTCGCTTTAAGGGAGGATTCCAGAGTTTGAAAGGCAGAGCGAGATTTAAGATAAAAAATAAAACAAATCGAAGGAGCCCTTTTGCAGAAGGAGGAGGGGCAGGATTGAAGGGAAGGGAAGGGAAGGGAAGGGAAGGGGAGGAAGGGGCGAGGCCCGGAGGAGAAGGAGGAGAAGCCCAGGCCGGGCCAACAGTCAACAGGACGCTGCTGGAGAGAGTGTCCCCTGGCCTGAAGCTGGTGTAACCCGGCCCGGCATGGAGCCCGACTGCGGCCTGGAGCACTTCTTGCAGCAGGTGGCGCAGAGGGATGTCAGCGGGCGGCTGCAGGTCGGCCAGGAGCTGGTCGATTACCTGAGTGACCCCAGAAGGTCCAGCGAGGTGGTTCACGATCACAAAAGCCAAGTGGACGGCATCGTGGATGAGCTAACGGGATGGATCAACTCCAGCAACTTCAAGGTAAGGAGAGAGGTTCAGCCCTCCCAGAGCTGCATCGTCTGGAGTTGGACGCCACTCCCCCAAATCTGATCATCTTAGCCCCGCAGGACGATCTGCCAGATTCTGGCAACGAGTTCAGTTACTGCGAAACAGTGTAACTTCTTTTGGGAGTTACTGGCGTGGGAATAGTTCCCTGCAGCTGAACATTTCTACAGTGTGTGAGAATGACAAACAGATTTTCGGAGGATGCACGAATGAGGCCCCGAAAACCGGCAGGAATGTTGAATCTCAGCAGTATCTATTAGGGACGGTGACTGGTTTACCAGTTGTTGATGCATTGCTAAAATTATATGCATGATCTTTTAAGTTGGTTCACTCTTTTTCTACTTGTACAGATCAAGTCAAGTCAACTTTACGGTTAGATAGGACGAATGGTATCGTAAATTTTGTTTGCTGTTTGAAAATACCACCTTTTGTGTAACGGGGTTTTCAAGGTTCAATATCCCCGTATTTTATCGTCTTCACTAGTATTTAAAACGTTGTTTCGGCAATAGAGGAAACGACACATGTTTGTGGCTCCGCTGTTGGAGTATCTTGTGATCCGTGCCTGGTCATGGAGCCGACCTAGAATCGGTTCTCTCATGCTGCGAAACCTGTCGAGTCGTCACTGGAAAACACAAAATCATGCTCACTGTTACTTTAAAACGTTTCCACTCGTGGGAGAGTCCCGGGCCAGAGAGCAGAGCCAATAGGACGTGCTTTTTAGAAAGGAGATAAAGCGGAATTTCTTTAATCAGAGGGTGGTGAGCAAAGATCCTATTCTTTGATGGTGAGCCAATGAAATTCATCGCCACAGAGTGCTATGGAGGCCGTCATTGGGTATTTTTAAAGGTGAGATTGACAGATTCTTGATTGGTAAAGATGTCAATGGTTATGTGGAGAAGGCAGGCGGGTGAGAGGGAAGGATAGAGCAACCATGACTGAATAGACTTGATGGGCCGAATGGCCTAATTCTGCTCCTATGACTTATGAAAATGTAAGTTTGTTCTTAATACTATTCTGTGTATGTATGTATGAAACTATTTCCCCAGATTCAGTGTTGCAGATCAAAATAGAGAATGCAATCCGTAGTGAAATAAGATAAATCTTAATGGGCCTGTCCCACTTAAGTTATTTTTTTGGGCGCCTACGGGCGACTGCCGTAAAATTTTCAACATGTTGAAAATTGTTCAGCGACAGTGGCGACAATTTTTGCTGTCATAGGTTGTCGCCAGGTGTCAAAGGTGAATTCCATTAAAACTAGTCCCTGGCAGTCGCCTAATGGGCCTGTCCCACTTAGCTGATTTTTCAGGTCGACTGCCAGCGACTGTCAAGTCGTAGCAGGTCGCTGAAAAACCAGTGACTGGAACGGCGACTGTCAGAGTGGAACACACATACACATCGCTTCCTTCACCAGCCAGTTATGCAGGCGGGGGACAGGGCAAGTGGGGGAGCGCTGTCTGAGTGAAATTCACATGGTGCAAAGCCAATGTGATACAGACACACCCCTCGATGAACAAGAAGGTTGGCGCTGTAAATAAGACGGTGAAAGCACAGTGTAGGGGAAGGGTCACTTAAGTCCTTTAAAAGGAGAGGGGGGAGCCACGGTGAGGAGAAGAAGTGGAGACAACTTTTAAGAAGCCCGAGATACACGGCTGTGAAGCTCGGCGGTCGGTTATCCTTGGTTCTGAAAACTACTGTTTACGTTTCTTTCCCAATGAGCCAATGAAATTCACTGGTCAGCATCTTTCCTATTTGTTGTCCATATATCGTTTGAATGTTGTAATTATATCTGCCTTTGCACTTCCATTGACAGGTGGTTCCCTATACCTGCCAATCTCTTGTGAAGAAAAACTTGCTCCTTGGGTGTCCTTGTATCTTTCCTCACCATTGTAAACGTATGCTCTCTAGTTTTCTGCTCGCCTGTACCAGGAAAAAGATTGGGACCATTCATCCTGTCTTGACCCTCAGACCTTGTCAAAGGCTTTATTAAAGTTAATGTTGAAATGTCTACGACCTAGCCTTCGTTAATCTTTCTGGTCACTTCTTGAAAAAATTAAAATTCATGATTCTTAATTTCCCATGTACAAAATTCATGCTAACTATCCCTAAACAGTCCTTTCTCTTTACAAAAGCAGCTATTTCCTTGCGCTCAGAATCCCCTCTTAACTTTCCCACCACTCACCAGCTTGTAGCTTCCTAACACCAAAAAATCATTCCGGATGAAAATTTGATTGGTTGAAGTGATGATTCAGCCGAGGCAATGTGTATGATAACTGGCCCAGTGATCACACAATATATGGATTAATAGAAAAGGAGGGACTTTATAATACAAGCAAGTTTCACAGTTTGGAAGTGATTGTCTCCTTGGACAAGCAAGTGTATGAATAAGCTAGGTAATACCAAGTGCTGATTTTTTTCCCCCCTCGCTTTTCGAGGAAAATTAGTGACGTAACTTGTGACGTAGAAAACATATGGCTCATGGAAAGAGCACATAATGTCCATAACTAAGAAATAATTACAACATGTGTGGATTAGTTAGTTGGTCAAGGACCCATCCTACTAAGAACCAGGAATGGAAGAAAACCTGGTAAGGAGAGAGACCAGTCAAGAAAGTGAAAATCTCATTTGAGACCTTGTTCTTCTATTCAAGTGACCACAACTCCCATATCATGGTGCTCCATGTACTTCTACCAGATTATATGATATTGAAAATGGCATTTGATACTTGGAAAATGTACAATGTGTCTGAAGCAGTCAAACTCCGTTTAATTGCCAAAATGGGGGCAGTAATAATTCTGTTGTGGTTTTTGATTTGGTTTCCTTTATTTGAGAGGCGAGCATCTGAGGGAATCTTTGGTCATAATTATGATCATCTAGCAGAAAAGAGGTATCCAGTTGGACTAATTACAGAGGGCTTATCCTATTACAGTTGAACACCGATTTTCCGGCAACTGATGATCCGCCCAACCCTAGAAACCAGCCATAATTACGAGAGCTCTGTTGAAATTCCCTGAGCAGCCACAAATGACATTGCGAGCGGTGAGCGCTCTTTCCGATCATATCCCTCCGTCGTGAAAGAATCAACTATGCCCTCACTCTTCTCTCCTAACTTTTTCTCAAAGACAAAACAGTAAACCCTCTACTGGTCCAGAAATACAGATAATCCAGGAAGCCTCTGGAACAGAGGGTGCTAGAAAATCGGTGTTCAACCTGCATCTTTCTTTATGGCTGATTCTCAAAAGCCAGTGAGCTCTTAGAATTACAAGGTGCATTCCATCTATTAAGTCACAAAGTGCTGGAGTAACTCAATGGGTGATGGGGGATTTTGATTGGCAAATGGTTGGATAAAGGCCAGAGATGAAAACCGGGGGGGGGGGGGGGGGGGGGGGGGGGGGGGGGGGGGGGGGGGGGGGGGGGGGGGGGGGGGGGGGGGGGGGTGGGGTGGGGTAGCGGGGGCGGGGTGGCTGGAGAAGCCGGTGAAGCTAGAAATGGGTGAAAATCTAGGTGGAGACTTCTGGGATCCTTCTAGGTGAGAAATTAGTTCATGTGCACCATCTCCAACCTCATCTACTGCATTTGGTGTTCCCGATGTGGCCTCCTGCACATCAGCGAGACCAAGACTGGACTAGGCGATCGTTTTGCCAAACATCTACGCTTGGTCAGCCAAAGCCTACTGGATCTCCCAGTTGCTCACCATTTTATGTCCCCTTCCCATATTGACCTTTCTTTCTTCCCCTTCTCTTCCAGGTGCCCCACCTACATTCACAACTATTTCTCCCATTTTCCCCTTCCACATCCAGGCTTCACAATTTGTACCTCCTCTATACTGTTTTTGTATAAACCTGCATTTGCAGATCCTTGTATCTCCTCTATCCATGAAGTACTGGGTTCTAAAAGAGATGCCATGGAGATGACTTTAATTGCATGACGAATCCCAGGTAGGTGTTGGAAGCAGCAGCAACTACTTGTGAGATCCTTTAGTTTACCTTGCAAAAATGTTCAACTCGGTTAATTCAGATGGATTATGGAAAATCCTTCTCAATTCGGATGTCTTCCAGAAGTTTGTAGCCATTCTTCATCTTGTCTCTAACAAGATCTCTATCAGAATGAACAGAAAACTTTTCAATCTTTGTGGAATTTAGATCCTCCTAGCCTTAGATTAGTGAGGATTTGTAACAAATTCAATTTTTGGCATGTTCTTTTTAGTTTTAGAGATACAGCGTGGAAAAGGGCCATTCCACCCACTGAGTCCACGCCAACCATTACATTGGTTCTATTTTATCCCACTTTCGTCTCCTACACCCTAGGGGCAATTTTGTTTTTTACAGTGAAGTGTGGAAAAAGCTTTTTCTCTGATCCCTACACGACTTTACTTTTGACTTTAGAGATACAGCGTGGAGTCAGGCCCTTCAGCCCACTGAGTCCATGCCCACCAGCGATCACCCCATATGACAGCACTATCCTACACACTAGAGACAGTTTACAATTTCACTAAAGCCAATTAACCTACAAACCTGCATGTTTTTGTAATGTGGGAGGAATCTGGTGCACACTGGCAGAACGTACAAAAAATGCACAGACAGCACCAATAATCAGGATCAAATCCAGGTCTCTGGCAATGTGAGGCAACAGCTCTCCTGCTGCACTGCTATGCCGCACATTTGTTTGCACATCATTGAATTTACTGCCTGGAAATAATTTAATACACATTAGGCTGCAAAGGACCCGATATAGAAGATCCCACAATGGACAAAAACATGCCCTTTGGTCCAACTTGCCCAATTTACGCTAGTTCCACCTGTCCATGTTTGGCCCATATCCCTCTAAACCTTTCCGATCCATGTACCTGTCCTAATGTCCTTCAAATGTTGTTATGGTACCAAATAGAACTACTTCCTCTGGCAGCCATTCCATATTCCCACTACCCTGGGTAAAAAATTGTGTATTCACCCTATTTATTCGCCACATGATCTTATACACCTCTATAAGATCATCCCTCAGCCTCCTGCACTCTTGTATGCTGCTTCAAAGTCTTTTGTCTGTACCCCTAACTAACAAGTTTCCTATGACTACAATTTACAGTTTAGTTTATTGTCGCGTGTCAAGGGGTACAGTGAAAAGCTTTTGTGTGTTATCCAATCAGCGGAAAGACAATACATGATTACAATCAAGCCAATTAAAGTGTATAGACACATGATAAGGGAATAGCGTTTAGTGCAAGGTAAAGCCAGTAAAGTCTGATCAAGGATAGTCCTTGGGTCACCAATGAGGTAGATAATAGTTCAGAGCTGCTCTCTGGTTGTGGTAGGATGGTTCAGTTGCCTGATAACTGTTGGGAAGAAACTGTCCCTGAATCTGGAGGTATGCGTTTTCACACTTCTATATCTTTTGCCTGATGGGAGAGGGGAGAAGAGGGAGTGGCCAGGGTGCGACTCGTCCGTGATTATGCTGCTGGCCTTGCCGGGGCAGCGTGAGGTATAAATGGAGTCAATAGAAGGGAGGTTGGTTTGTGTGATTGTCTGGGCTGCGCCCACAATTCACTGCAATTTCTTACGGTCTTGGATGGAGATCTTCCCAAACCAAGCTGTGATGCATCCTGATAAAATATTTTCTATGGTGCATCTGCAGAAGTTGGTGAAAGTTGTAGGGGACACGCCAAACTTCCTCAGCCTTCTAAGGAAGTAGAGGTATAGGTGTGCTTTCTTCGTTGTTGCCTCAATATGGGTGGTCTCGGAGAAGTTGTTGATGAATCGCTCTGCCAGACTTTACTCTTCCCTACTGTGTCTCAAAGCCAGGACTGATGCCTCTGACTTCCCACATGTTTCAAGATGAGCAACTCCTAACTGCTATCTTTACTGCACTAAACCACTGAAAGTTTAGCTAAGATGAACACAGACTGCACCTTGTCTCACTGTCACCCTCCACACCAAACCCTCTCCAGCCAAAGCCTCCAGTTTACTCTCCACACGGTCGCTCTGCTTGTATCTAACTTTGTTTTGTACATCCTCTAAGGAGCAGTCACTAAATCCTTCACCCCTGCAGCCATTAGATTTTAGGCTGTAGGGGGATGCATTTTGCAATTTTTAAATTTTAATTGTTAATTATTGGTCTTTTTAAGTATTTATTGCTCTCGGGTAGTGTCCACATTGTATTCTATGTGTTTTCTGTCTGCGTTCGTTTTGAATCTGTGGGTTTGTTGGTTGGGGGCTTCTGGACATCTGAATTTCCCTGAGGGGATCAATAAAGTATTTTTAATTTTTTTATTATTATTTATTTTAAATGATGCTGACTGCTTTAAATTTGTCCAACTGAAACTCACCTCAACACATTAACAGTGGGGCCTCAGTAATTGTGGGAAGGAACTGTAGATGCTGGTTTACAGCAAAGATAGACACAAAATGCTGGGGTAATTCAGCGGGATAGTCAGCATCTCTGGATAGGAATGGGGGACGTTTCGGTTCAGGACCCTTCTTCAGACCACATCATCCATTCCTATCCAGAAATGCTGCCTGTCCCGCTGAGTTACTCCAGCGTTTTGTGTCCATCTTCGGGCCTCAGTAATTGGCTAGTCTCTGTTAAAAGACCTGCTCTTCTGCAACTGTTTTCAGCTTGTCCAACTCAAAGTAATCTCAGCTCGTACAACCATATACACAGACCAAGTTACCTTTATTTATTGTAAAGTGCCATGGCAACCCACCATATGAACTGCGATCTTATAGCTTAGTTACATGTGCTGCAATATTGTAAGGATAGTTTGTTTTTGGATTAAGTAATGAAAAGCAAAATGAATTAGGAAAGTGGGTCTAATGCAGGTTTCAGATGAAACCAGTGAGGACATAGGTGTAAGAATGAGGAATGAACAGTGTGTCTCTCCTTATCTGTATATCCGTCAGGTGCTGCTAATTTCACTGAGCAGCAGCAGCTTGGGTCCCTTCCTGCAATCCTAGATTTGACAGAGTTACGTGTCATGCAGGAGTGAATTTAGGGAGTTTAAGGGTTTGGGGATAGACACAAAAAGCTGCAATAACTCAGCAGGTCAAACAGCATCTCTGGAGAAATGGAATAGGTAACGTTTCGGGTCGAGACCCTTCTTCAGACTGAAGAAAGCTTCAGGTCTGGGACCTGGCCTAGCAGACAGCAGTGGTGTTGCAAGGAACCAGATAACGATACTACAATGGCCTAGCTCGGTGACAGAGACCTGGGTTCAATTCTGACTTCTGGAGATTTCTCTGTGGAGTTTGTATGTTTGCCCTGTGTTTATCCTTTGGGTGTTCTGGTTTCCTTCCATATTTAAATGGTGTGATTGCTAGGTTTAGACATTGTAAATTTGATCCCAATATTCAGGTGATTGATAGAATCTGGGGAAATCGATGGTAGTGCAAGATCTATCTATCTATCTATCTATCTATCTATCTATCTATCTATCTATCTATCCTTGTTTGTTTGTGTATATATCTATATCTATCTATCTATCCTTGTGTGTTTGTTTGTTTGTGTATATATCTATATCTATCTATCTATCTATCCTTGTTTGTTTGTTTGTGTATATATCTATATCTATCTATCTATCTATCTATCATATAAAAGTTTGTGCCTGTCGCCTGCGGTCCGTCCGGCTGCCTTTCTGCCTTTTGATTAGTTTCCATCGTGTGATGTCACAATGCCCAATGCTCGCAGATGTCCAATCACAATGCCCGATGCTCGCAGATGTCCAATCGGAATGGATCCATTTACATGTACGGCTGCCGGCTGCATTTCTTCCTTTGATTCACTGCAACTCCGAAACCAGACGCAGAATCGCCGACATCTTTTCCATTTCGGTAGAGATCTCACTTTTCTTTCTAAGTATCCGCTCCTCATTACATTTCGTCGTGTTTAAGTACACGTTTTTAATCAAATCCTTCCCCCCCCCCCCCCCCCCCCATATTTCAAAAATAAACTGGCTTCTCACCCATAGAAGCAGCCCCAGCCCCTGGTGAACGTTCCATCGTGTGATGTCACAATGCCCGATGCTCACAGATGTCCAATCTGAATGGATTTATTTACATATGCCTTTGCAGGAGCCCCAGCCCCTGGTGAACGTTCCATTGTGTGATGTCACAATGCCCAATGTTCACACATGTCCAATCGGAACTTAAGAGGGAGTTAGATGTGGCCCTTGTGGCTAAAGGGATCAGGGGGTATGGAGAGAAGGTAGGTACAGGATACTGAGTTGAATGATCAGCCATGATCATATTGAATGGTGGTGCAGGCTCAAAGGGCCGAATGGCCTACTCCTGCACTTAATTTCTATGTTTCCCTCTCCTCACCCCTCTCCCTCTCCCACCCATCCCTCTCTCCCCCACCCCCTTTCCCTCTCTACCCCACCCCCTTCCCTCTCTCCCCCCGCCCCCTTCCCCTACCCCTATGTCCCTCTTCCACCACTCCCCCTACCCCTCCCTTCCCACTCTTCCACTTCTCTCCCCGTACCCCACCCCTCTCCCTCCCCCACCCCTCTCTGTTCCCCTCCCTTTCCCTCTCTCCCCCACCCCTTCCTCTTACCCCTCTGTTCCTCTTCCACCACTCCCCCGTCCCTCTTCCACCACTCCCGCTACCCCTCCCTCTCTCCCTCCCCACTCTTCCACTTCTCTCCCCCTTCTCTCCTCCCCCCTCCCTCTCCTCACCCCTCTCCCTCTCCCATCCCTCTCTCCCCCACCCCCTTCCCTCTCTCCCACCGCCCCCCGCCCCCTTCCCCCTATCCCTCTGTCCGTCTTCCATCACTCCCCCTACCCCTCTCCTCCTCCCTCCCCACTCTTCCACTTCCCTCCCCCCACCCCCTCCACTCTCCCTCCCCACTCTTTCCCCTCTCTCCCCCCACCCCTCTTCCCCTCCCTCCCTCTTCCCCTCCCTCCCCATCCCCCCCTCCCCCACATCTCTCTCCCCATCCCCCTCTCTCACCCCCTACCCCGCTCTCCTTTCTCTCCCAAATCTGTCCCGTTTCCTCCTCCTCCTCTCACCTCCCTCCCCTCTTCTCACCCCCCTCCCCCCACCTGTGTATTTGGGGGGTGGTTAATGTGAGTGTGATGCCCCCACCCCCCTTCCCTCTCTCCCCCACCCCCCTTCCCTCTCTACCCCACCCCCTTCCCTCTCTCACCCCGCCCCCTTCCCCCTACCCCTCTGTCCCTCATCCATCACTCCCCCTACCCCTCTCCTCCGCCCTCCCCACTCTTCCTCTTCTCTCCCCCCTCCTCTCTCCCCACTGCTTCCCCTCTCTCCCCCCACCCCTCTCCCCCTCCCTCCATCCTCCCCTCCCTCCCCAACCCCCCCTCCCCCACGTCTCTCTCCCCATCCCCCTCTCTCACCCCCTACCCCGCTCTCCTTTCCCTCCCAAATCTGTCCCGTTTCCTCCTCCTCCTCTCCCCTCCCTCCCCTCTTCTCACCCCCCCTCCCCCCACCTGTGTGTTTGGGGGGTGGTTAATGTGAGGGTGATGCCTCAGCCCCCCCCCCCCCCCCCCCCCCGCAAACGCCGTTGGGGAAACAGACCCAACGGGTCTGCACTTGGTCTAGTATATATATATATATATGTTTGTTTGTTCCTGAAACTCCACCAAAACGGTGGAGTTGCAATTGTTGGCCCACCTTACCATTGCCCTGCGGAGAGCAGTAGCAAGTTTCGCTCAGATTGATGTCATATTTTACAAGTTATTGACATCAATTTTTGGCTCCCACTTGCCAGTCGTGCCTGCGCATTTGGGGGAGGGTTGCCGTGTGCGTTACAAAGGGGATCTCTGGCTTCACAACAGGAACTCGTCAGCCACGCCTGCGCAGTTGGGGCCTTTGCCGATTTTTAGATCTCCATTTTTTTTTCCGTGTGCACTTGCCTGGCCTCACAACGGGGACCCAACGGCTCCACGGGTAACATAGAAACATAGAAAATAGGTGCAGGAGTAGGCCATCGGCCCTTCGAGCCTACACCGCCATACGATATGATCATGGCTGATCATCAAACTCAGTATCCCATCCCTGCCTTCTCTCCATACCCCCTGATCCCTTTAGCCACAAGGGCCACATCTAACTCCCTCTTAAATATAGCCAATGAACTGGCATCAACTACCTTCTGTGGCAGAGAATTCCATAGATTCACCACTCTCCGTGTAAAAAATGATTTTCTCATCTCGGTCCTAAAAGACTTCCCTCTTATCCTTAAACTGTGACCCCTAGTTCTGGACTTCCCCAACATCGGGAATAATCTTCCTGCATCTAGCCTGTCCAACCCCTTAAGAATTTTGTAAGTTTCTATAAGATCCCCCCTCAATCTTCTAAATTCTAGCGTGTACAAGCCGAGTCTATCCAGTCTTTCTTCATATGAAAGTCCTGCCATCCCAGGAATCAGTCTGGTGAACCTTCTCTGTACTCCCTCTATGGCAAGAATGTCTTGTAAGTTTTGTTCTATTTTACAAACGCCTCCACGGGCCCTCTATTCACGTTATTTACTTTAACTTAATTTCTGCCGGCAACGACACAACTGCATGTGCAGTTTGGTGGAATATTGTGTTGGGGGAGCGGAAATGTGGGTTACAGAAGTCTTTTAAAAAAAAATTAAACCTGTCAACCTCCCCCCTCCTCCTGTCCCTTTGTGTGTGCTGTAACATTATGCACTGCATTAAATTAAAATTCAAACGTTTTGTCTCAATTTTATAATTTAAAAAAAAAGCTTTCAAATTGTCTGGCTGTAGATTTGAGTTGTTAGTTTGTAAAGTTGCAATTTAAGAGTTTATGCTGGTCTATTTTTTTAATTTAAGATAAAAGTAATTAGCAGCTGTTAAAACTCAAATGTACATGCCACTGAAACTTGTCCTTGGATCTAATGCAGTTGGTAATAAAAATTAAAAAAATTTGCTGAACAGGATTTTTCAGTTTTGCTTGTATCTGACCGAGACACACATTTGCAACTTGTCCTTTGACCCACCATGTCCATGATGACTATTTGCCAGGTCTAATATTCCTGGATATGGGTAGTCTGGAAATTCGGTATGAGAGAGGAGGACCGTTGGCAGTTTTGAAGAAGAAATAAGTTGTCATGGAAGAAAATAAAATTCCTTGAAGGACATTTAACAAATGATCTATTTATATGGAGTTCAGAGACAGTACGGTACTTATCGGACAGAAGACTTGTCTATAACTAATTTGGGAAGAAGTGTATGAAAATAGTTCAGCTGGAATCAATGTCTATGGTGCACGTTTGCAGCAAAGCTGCAAAATGTTTCTTCCCAGCCCTATGTGGAGCTTCTGATGCAATACCGCAGTAATGGCTGTGTAGTTGCTGAATCTATTATTTTACTTATGTAAGCATTTATGTGGACTGAGTGCTTTGAATTTTCCATAATTATTTATAGTCGCATAGCATTTGACCTCAACTCTCCCCTTAATTGATCTCTGGCTCCACACAGGAGACAGATTATCGACTGTCATCTATTAACCTACTGACTCCCACAGTTATCTGGACTACACTTCCTCCACCCTGCCTTTTGCACCCTCACCCCTGTCTCCTCTGTGTCCTGTAGTTCTGCTCTTACTCCCTTCCACCCACCCCCACCCCTAGATGGAAGAAGGACAGAACTTCCCTGGTCCTGTCCTTTCACTCCACAAGCCTCTGCATCCAAAACATCATACTCCGACATTTTCGTCACCTCCAATGTGATCCCACCACTAGTCGCACCTTCCCAACTCCACCCCTTTCCGCCTTCCACAGAGATTGCTCACTCCACAACTCCTTTGTTCACCCATTGCTTCCCACCCAAACCACCCCTTGCCCAGGTACTTTCCCCTGTAACTGCAGACCATGTAACACCTGTCTCCTCCCTTGCCTCCATCCAGGGACACCAGCAGCCCGTCAGGTGAGACCGAGGTTCATGTGCAGTTCCTCTAACCTCATCTACTGTATCCAGCATTCCCGATGTGGTCTACTGTACATTTGTGAGACCAAGCATAGGCTCGGCGATAGTTTTGCTGAACACTTGCGCTCTGTCCACCAAGGCCTAATGAATCCCCTGTTTGCTAACCATTTTAATCATTCCCACACTGGCCTTTCTGCCCTGGGCCTCCTCCATTGTCACATGCAAGAGCACCTCATATTTTGCTTGAGGAGCTTACAAGCCAATGGTATGAACATTGATGAATCCAATTTTAGGTAACATCAGCCCTGCGCCTCACCTGGACCCATCTATTTCTCTCCTGTACTCACCACCCACCCCACCACTTTCCTCCCTCTGGCTTTACAATCTGCAACTCTTCAAACCCGTCTCACACCTTCCGTCCTTTCTTATCTCTGGCCTTTATTCCATATGTTCATGTCATAAGACCAGAATTAGGCCATTCGACCCATCGAGTCTACTCTGCCATTCAATCATGGCTAATATATCTGTCCGTCTTAGTCTCGTTCTCCTGCCTTCTCCCCTTAACCCTCGACACCCGTACTAATCAAGAATTTGTCAATCTCTGCGTTAAACATACCCAATGTTGATCTCCACAGCAGTCTGTGGCAATGAATTCCACAGATTCACCACTCTCTAACTAAAGAAATTCCTTTTCATCTTTCGAAAGGTACGTCCTTTGATTCTGAGGCTGTGCCCTCCGTTCCTATGCTCTCTCACTAGTGGAAACATCTTCTCCACATTCACTCTATCCAGGTCTTTCACTATTCGGTAAGTTTCAATAAGCTCCCCCTCATCCTTCTAAACTCTAGCAAGTTCAGGCGCAGGGCCGTCAAACGCTCATCATACATTCCAACCAGCTGCCTATTAAACCCCCCCCTCCCCTCACCTATGTCGACCTATTACCTGTCACGTTTTGTCCTGCCTCTTCTCTTTTCCTGCTTTCTTCTCTCCTCACCCCCCACCCCCACCATCTTACAATCAATCAGAAGAATTTAGTCCACGACCCTAAATGTTGCCTATCCAGAGATGCTGTCTAACCCGCTGAGTTACTCCAGCACTTTGTGTCCTCTTGTGTAATAACAAGTATCTGCAATTCATTGTGTCTAGCATTTGACCTTGTGCTTCAAACTTAATGGCACAAGTGCATCATCTGCCAATATCCATCCTGCACTCAAATTCACTTGGACCATCTCCCTTCCCTTTCTTGATCTCACCGTCTCCGTCACAGGAGATAGACTATCGACTGGCATCTATTATAAACCCACTGATACGCACAGCTATCGAGACTATACTTCTTCCCACCCTGCCTCCTGCAAAGACTCCATCCCGTTCTCCTAATTCCTCCGTCTACGCCACATCTGCGGACAATATGGTTATATATCAGGTGTTCCATACTAGGACATCCCAGATGTCCTCATTCTTTAGAGGACGGGGGTTCCAGTGGTATAAATATTGATTTATTTAACTTCAAGTAACCCCTGCGTACCCTCTCACACTATCCCTCCCCCACCCAAGTCACACCAGCTTCTCGTTTTCACCCAACAAACAGCTAATAATGGCCTGTTTCCTTTATTATCGTTACTTTTTGCATATTGTATCTTTCATTCATTGTTCATTATCTCTCTACATCATTGTCTATATCCCACGTTTCCCTTTTCCCTAACTAGTCTGAAGATGGGTCTTGACCCAAAACGTCGCCTATTCCTTCTCTCCATAGATGCCTCACCTGCTGAGTTCCTCCAACATTTTTGTCTATCTGCAGTTCCTGCACTAATCATACTCGTGTATTGCAATTAGAAATTGTTCTAAATATCAGCCAAGCCCTGTAGTTGTGTTTAAAACTTCATATTTAGGCACAATGGTTATAGGACATCCGAGCAAAGCATTAAAATATTTGCAGACCTTAATTTAACTGAATATATCATAACTAACAAAACAAAAGAATATGGAATTACAACTAAAAGATTGAACATAACTAGCAGACTCTCTGTCTGATTGTAATTGATTTTATTAGCCAAGTTTCAACCACCCCGATCACGGGAGCTTCAATCGCCCCAATGTGGGAGCTTTGATCGCCGGCTGTGGGAGCTTCAATCGCCCCGACAGCAGATGGTTCGACTCCCCCGACCGCGGGAGAAAAAGGAGGAAAGAAGATAAGACTTTATTGCCTTCCATCACAGAGAGGAATGTGGAGGAGACGCTTTGATGGATGTTTATGTTTGTAAAACAAACAATTATGGAAATGATATGAGGAATTCGATTTGCCATTCAGTCATACCAAAAAAGCAACAAAACACGCAACCACATAAAAATTTAACATAAACATCCATCATAGCGGCTTCTCCACATTCCTCTCTGTGATGGAAGGCAATAAAGTCTTATCTTCTTTCCTCCTATTTCTCCCGCGGTCGGGGGAGTCGAACCATCTGCAGTTGGGGCGATTGAAGCTCCCACATTGGGGCGATTTAAGCTCCCGTGATCGGGGTGGTCGAAACTCCTGTGGCTTGGAGCTCCCGAAGCTGGTCCCTGACCAGGGACCGCAAGCTCCACGATGTTAAAGTCCGCAGGCTCCCGCGGTTGGAGATCCTGAGGTCGATCCCTGGCAAAGGAACTGCCAGCTCCGAGATGTTAGGCCGCAGTGTAGATGGAGATACGATAAGGAAAAAGTCCCATCTCCGTCGAGGAAAGAGATTAGAACAAAAAAGTTTCCCCCACCCCCCACATAATACAAAACTAAAGATACACTAAAACACCATTTAACTACAAACTTAAAAAAACAAAGAGAGAAAAGGACAAGACTGACTGTTGGCGAGGCAGCCATTGATGAAGGGTCTCGACCCAGAATGTCATCTTTTTTATTCTCCAGAGGTGCTGCCTGACCCACTGAGTTACTCCAACATTTCTTGTCTATCTTCATTAAATATTTTTAATGGTCTCTATGTTTTAGAGATGGCCTCCAATACCTATGATGAGTAAGTCTTAAAGCTAAGTTTCACTAATTATAAGAAGTGCTTTTGTGATAAGTGAAATAGTAACTAACAGCCTGAAAGGATCTAATGTTAGCTGGGGCTTCTACCACTTGTTCGCAACAATACATAATAATTATTAAAACACCCCATAAACTTAAAAAGGATAAAATTAAACACGATGAAGCCGTGAGCCAAGGAGGTTTCCAAAGATTCCAGCCATCCTGGAACCCCACTCCACTAGGTTGAGAGACAAGGCTGCTGTTTTGGAAACATGAAAGGGGATAGGCATTAAGGAAAGTTCCCTCTTCGAGTGAACGGGGACGTATGCGTACACCCAGCAGCTGGAAAGGTTATTTTAGACGTTGGAGAAACAGGCCTTTTGGCCCATTGAGTCCGTGCCGACCTGCAATCACCTTGTACACTAGTACTTTGCTACACTACCGACAATTTACAGTTTTTACTGACGCTAATTAACCTACAAACCTGTATGTTTTTGGAGTGTGGGGGGGGAGACTGGAGCACCTGGAGAAAACCCAAGCGGTTACAGGTAGAACGTATAAACTTCCCACAGACAGCACCCCCTAGTCAGTATTGAACCCGGGTCTCTGCAGCTGTAAAGCAGCAACTCTAATGCTGCGCTGCCCCATTTTCTTCGGCATACAGGTTGGATTTGTGCAGGAAGATGTTAACGGGCAACTCTCTGGGTATAACATGATAGCTGGGGGACTGGCTTGTGGGTAATTTAAAAAAGATTAGAATACAGGGCGGCATGGTGGCGCAGCGGTAGAGTTGCTGCCTTCCAGTGCTTGCACTGCCAGAGACGCGGGTTCGATCCTGACTACGGGTGCTGTCTGCATGGAGTTTGCACGTTCTCCCAGTGACCGCGTGGGTTTTCTCTGAGATCTTCGGTTTCCTCCCACACTCCAAAGACGTACAGGTTTGTAGGTTAATTGGCTTGGTGTATATGTAAATTGTCCCTAATGTGTATAGGGTAGTGTTAGTGTGCGGGGATCGCTGTTCGGTGCGGACTGGGTGGGCCGAGGGGTTTGTTTCCGCTAAACTAAACTAAACACAATCCAATAAAGAAAGCGGTCATCGTTCCAAAATAAATTCAGTTCTCCTTTATTATCGACACTTGGTCTTGAGTGGCCCTTTTAACGTGGCAGCTGTGTGTGCAGGCTTCCTTCCCCTGAACATTAACTGTGGCTTGTGTGGTCAGTAGTACCTGGAAAGGTCCTTCTCAATTAGAGCCTAATGGTTCCTTTTGAATCTTCTTACCACGGATTGGTGGACCTGGGACTATGTTGTGGCCTACCTCCAGTCGGTCATAAGGTCATAAGTGGTAGGTGTGAATTAGGCAATTCGGCCCATCAAGTCTACTCCGCCATTCAATCATGGCTGATCTTTCTCCTTCCGAACCCCATTCTCTTGCCTTCTCCCCATAACCTCTGACATCCATACTAATCAAAAATCTATCTATCTCTGCCTTAAAAAATATCCACTGACTTAGCCTCCACAGCCTTCTGTGGTCACCCCACGCAGCCATTACCAGTTGGAGGCAGAGCTGGTAGCTTTTGTCAGGCTTGCACAATATGCTAAAAACGCATCACATAAGATTGCAATCAGTTTATCGCAAGTTCAGGTTCCTGGCAGTAGCATAGGCCTGTCAGTGGTAACTACAAATGGGCTCAGTCCTGTCGTTTGTTTGGGAGTGGCCCAAATACTAGATAAGATAATGGGGAGGGCCTATGGCCACGCATTCCCTATTGGTGATATTTAATTGGGAGATCCTTAATACTGAGATTCATGCGTTCAATAAGACCAGAGGATTGTAGATGATGGGGACAGTGTAAATTCCAGATAGTGTTCAGGAGTCTGAAGATTTCCTTACAAACAGCATTTATAAAGTGTCTACCCTGATCTGAGTCAATGTTTAGAAGGGATATCCCTTCTTGGGATATACAGTGCCCTCCATAATGTTTGGGACAAAGACCCATCTTTTATTTATTTGCTTCTGTACTCCACAATTTGAGATGTAATAGAAAATAATCACATGTGGTTAAAGTGCACATTGTCAGATTTTATTAAAGGCCATTTTTATACATTTTGGTTTCACCTTGTAGAAATTACAGCTGTGTTTATACAAAGTCCCCCCATTTCAGGGCACCATAATGTTTGGGACACATGGCTTCACAGGTGATTGTAATTGCTCAGGTGTGTTTAATTGCCCCCCTAAATGCAGGTATAAGAGAGCTCTCAGCACTTAGCCTTTCTATCATCTTTGGAAACGTTTATTGCTGTTTATCAACATGAGGACCAAAGTTGTGCCAATGAAAGTGAAAGAAGCCATTATGAGACTGAGAAACAAGAATAAAACTATTAGAGACATCAGCCAAACCTTAGGCTTACCCAAATCAACTGTTTGGAACATCATTAAGAAGAAAGAGAGCACTGGTGAGCTTATTAATTGCAAAGAGACTGGCAGGCCAAGGAAGACCTCCATAGCTGATGACAGAAGGATTCTCCAAACACCTGATCAGAAACACTCTTCAGGAGGCAGGTGTGGATTTGTCAATGACCCCTGTCCGCAGAAGATTTCTGCATTTATCTTCAACAAAGCACTTCTCTTCAACATGGCTGCTCTGCTATATCGTTCTTTCTTATGGGCTGCTTTGTCTCTAAATGAGCCATTCAAATCACTTCTTTTCCTTTAAATCTGGTCAAGTTACAGAGAAGGTGAGCGGGGGATATATAGGATAAAGGGAATTTCTATGATAGGTTGAGTAATATTGTTGTGGGAATAAATTGTTTAATTTGTAAAGAAGCTTGAAGGGTTGGATATCGCAGGTTAATGTGCCAATAAAGAGAAAAAATGCTTCCATATTTAATGCATTATCCTTCACGATTTTTATCAGCTGCATTAAGATGCCACCTCCAGAAACAAAATCTACTCTTCTTTCTGCATTTCAAAGGGATCGTTCCCTTTCCCATCTACTTTTCTACCCCTACCAAGCAGTCCCTGTCCTACGGAACTTTCTTTTGCAATTGCAGGAGACGAAACATTTGTTCTCTCATCTCTTCCTTTTTCACATCAAAGGACATAAATAGTCTTTCTAGGTGCAGAAGCAATTAACTTGCACTTCCAATCTATGTACTGCATTCTACAGGCACAATGTGATCCTCTGTACTGAGAAGAAACTAAATACAGACTAGTTGCAGAACATTTTTGTTCAGTTAGCAGAGATGGCCCTGAGCTTCCCATTGGCTCTCTGACTTCTCTCTCTGTGACTGCCTGTATTTCTATAATGTTGCCCATTGCAAGCTTGAAGAGTAGCACCTAATCTTCCAACTGAGCACATCGCAGCCTTGTGATATAAATGTTGAATTTTCTACTCTCTAACTCATTTTCTTGGTCTATACCGGAATCAGTCATTTCTGGCTGCCCATGATATTAGTTGTTTTTCTCCCTCTCCATGAGTATACCCAGACATCATGTTTGAAACAAACTTCTTTCTTGCCCCCTACTGCCCACTTAACAATTTATCCTACAGCCAATCTGGCATCAACCTTTGATGAATACCTGGATTGCGCACAGGTTTCATTCCTGAGAACTTTCCCTAAACTTATTTTCCTGGAAGTCAAAAATGACCAATTTCCCCAAACCCAAGATAAAAATGCACTGCCTGAAGTCGTTGAGCCTCCCCTTCATGAGGTACTCCTTGTTTTCTCTCAGTTCGGCATTGTGTTGTCATCTGTTTTCTCAGCTATCCATATCTTATTATGCTGCAGGTCCTTAAATTAAGGAAATGAAAGTGGGGCTGGATAACCTCAGGATTATCCAAGGGTGTCATAGATAGGAGTTACTGAGAGATGGTCATGCCTAAGGTACAGGCAAAAAACATATGTCGATCTTTTGCAGCCTTTAAAACCTGGCACATTCTTTTCCTCTTTGGATAGGTATGTTTTGTCTGGCAATTTTCTTCCGGAAAAGTCCTGTCACATCGATACAAAAGTTTTGCTTTGCCATTCGATCGTCATCTTTTATTACACTTTTTCAATGCATCTGGAAGCAATTTCAAGTCAAGGTAATGGATATTTTTAAGTCAAGGATAGATTCTTGATTGGTACAGGTGTCAGGGGTTATGGGGAGAATACAGGAGAATGGGGTTGAGGGAAAGATGAATCAGACATAATTGAATGGCAGAGTAGATTTGATGGGCCGAATGGCCTAATTCTGCTCCTATCGTTTATAAACATGAATTCTGCTGCTTTTCAATCAGCACTGGGATCCTCACCACACACTTTTGTTCTTATTTTCATAAGGTGAGCCTTAAATCTATTAAATGAATTATGACTGGCACAAAATCAATGAATTAAACAAATTATGACTGGCCATGAGGCTTGAGTGGTACACATTTGAGTTTGAGTTTGATATTCCATCCACAAAGTAGGTAACTTTTCTATATCACAGATAGCACCTAATAGCTGCTTTATTTTTACAGTTGGTTTTAAAAGTACTGAACCTTTCACTTTCTCTGCCCTTTCTGTTCCTTAGAATTGTAATCATTGTTGAGGTAGCGAGACCATGCTTATGCTAGATGAAAGAAAGTCTTTGGCTGCTTTCATACTTAATTGCTTTAATTTTCTACTTTAAACCAATCATGTTATGCTAAAGAGGAAGTTCAGCACTATTCATCTGTGCTGCACAAGTTGCATTTCATTCCTATCTTGAATAATTCTTTAAAAATAAATGGGAAAAATTGAGTGCAGTCAAATATATATGTTAGTCAGATCCTCTGTAACCCAGTATGCCCCTGTATTCCTTGATTTCTATTCATCTCTATTTTCATTCTCTTAGCAACTTGTCAGAACTGGGAAATTGTGAATGCAAGTATTTCCGACCTGCACCTTTTACTCTTTTCGTGGATGCTGCCTTAAACTCTATTTCCAGCGTTTTCTGTTTTTTGTTTCATAATTCCAGCATCTGCAAGTTTCTTTTAAATTTTACGTTAAGGGCCTGTTCCATTTTCACGACCTAATTCACAACCTTTTTTACTCGTGGACATTTTTCATCAGGCTAGAAAAATGCCCCATCCTACTTGATGCCACGAGTACCTACGACTAGCATTACGACCTACCTACAACCTCCTACGACCTCGTGACGACCATGCTGCGAATATGGGTTAAGGGCAAACTCGGCAGAGGTTGTGAATTAAGTCGTGAAAGTGGGATAGGCCTTTTAGATACACAGTTTAGAATCTAAAGAAGAGGGGATGTGGGAACAAAAGGATAATGGAGGGTGAAAATACAACGTAACAAATGTTTGGAAGATGAAAAAGAAGTGAAGCAGATTGGTCAACTGAAATTACCAGAAGAAAGTATTGTAAGTGCTCGAAATCGAGAGTAATAAGTGCTGTGAAGGTCGTTTGCACTTTTGTTAAATCTGGATGGCTCTAATATGCCTATGGGATTCTTCATTTCTGCCGTTGCCAAGGTCTTGCAAACTGCACTGCACCAGTTATTAAGTTAGTTCACATTTATTGTCACATGCACCAATTAAGGTGCAGTGATATTTGAGTTACCATCCAGTCATACAAATAAAAATAAATGCAAAACACAATAATTTCTTCCTCCTTTGTTCACCCGTGGTGGTCGGAACCTTGAACCCTTAGCACTGCCTCTGCCGACGGCCCGATGTTATAGTCCTCGCATCGGGATGATGGCGACTCCAGCATCAGGACGGAATGGAAACATTCCGCGGCATGGAGCTCCCGAGTCGGCCTTTTCTTACCGGAGACCGCGGCTTCATGTCCGCAAGTTAAAGTCCACAAGCCCCGCGGTCGGAGCACTTCTGGCGATCCTCGGCAAATTATTAGAATCGCTGATTTACATTACCAGAGACATGGGTTCAATTGTAACCATGGGGCTGCCTCTTTGTTTATCATTTGTACAATCCCCCAGTGATTATGTGGGTTTGCTCTTGCAATCCAATGATGTGTAGGTTAGTAACATAGAAACATAGAAAATAGATGCAGGAGTAGGCCATTCGGTTAGTAGGTTAATTAGTCACTAGAACTTGCTCCTGATGTGCATATGAGTGGTAGAATCTAGTTGATGAGAATGTGGGGAGAATTAATTGATAGGATTAATGTAGAATTATTGCAAATGGGTTATTGATGGTTGTTGTGGACTCAGTAGACTGAAGGGTCTGTTTCTTTGCGGTATCACTCTATATCTTTCATCCCTGGGAAAAGGTTCTGACTGTCTACCTTATCTAAGCCTCTCATTACTTTATATACTTCTATCACGGTTCCCCTTAACCTCTGACGTTCCTGAGGAAACAATCCAAATCTATCCAACCTCTCCCTGTAGGTGAAACACTCTAAGCTAATCTGGTAAACCTCCTCCACACCCTCTCCAAATCTTCCACATCTTTCCTGTAATAGGGTGAGCAGAACAGCACACAATACTTCAAATGCAGCATAACCAAAGTCCTATGGAGCTGCATTATAACTTTCTGACTCTTATATTCAATGTTCCTAGCAATGAAGACAATCATGCCATCTACCTTCTTTAACACCCTATCTACTTGTACTGCCACCTTTACTGAGCTATGAACTTGGACCTCTGCACATCAATGCTGTTGAGGTCTTGCCAATTACTGCATACTCTCTCCTTGCATTCATAGAAACATAGAAAATAGGTGCAGGAGTAGGCCATTCTGCCCTTCGAGCCTGCACCGCCATTCAATATGATCATGGCTGATCATCCAACTCAGTATCCTGTACCTGCCTTCTCTCCATACCCCCTGATACCTTTAGCCATAAGGGCCATTCGAACCCCATCCTTACATGCCAGGGTTTTGTAGTATAGGCTTTCGAGATGGCTTGAATCTTTCAGAAGTACTTGTTCTTTGGTGCAACAAAAAGGGTGAGTGAAATGGAGCACAGAAACTATTCTTCATGAACTTAAGGGCTCGAGGTTACTTCACAACACTCTCTTAAATTGAGTGAAGCTACCTTTGTAAAACGTCGTGCTTGCAAGTGTTCACTTAGTCCAAAGCAATGAAAAATGCAACACAATAATCATGAATGCTTAACTTAAGAGAATAACAAAAACTGTAAGAATATTTGGAGTCTAATTTTGTTTGTTTATATTGCAGGTTACACTACTTGGATTAGATATTACAGGAGCACTTGTGGATCGTATTAAAGATCGTTTTAAACCCCATTTTGGAACATGTGAGTGAATGTCCTCTCTTTTGAACGTTAATATTCCTCGTCAAGAAAAATAATTTGCCCACAGATAAAATCAATAATGGGAATTGACTTTGTCCTCAGTTGGTGAGACCACATTTAGAATATTGTATTCAATAATGTTCAATATTGTGCCCATGTTATAGGAAAGATGTTGTCAAGCTTGTAAGGGTTCAGGAAAGATTTACGAGGATGTTGCCAGAATTAGAGGGTGTGAACTATAGGGAGAGGTTGAGTGGGCTGGGTCTCTATTCCATGGAGTGCAGGAGGATGAGGGGGGGATTTTATAGAGGTGAGCAAAATCCTGAAAGGAATAGATCAGGTAGATGCCGAGAGGAGGTGAATCGAGGACCAGAGGACATTGGTTCAAGGTGAAGGGGAAAAGATTTAATAGGAATCCGAGGGGAAGCTTTTTCACACAAAGGGTGGTGGGTGTATGGAACAAGCTGCCAGATGAGGTAGTTGAGGCTGGGGCAATCCCATTGCTTAAGAGACAGTTAGACAGGTACATGGATAGGACAGGTTTGGAGTGATATGGACCAAGCGCAGGCAAGTGGGACTAGTGTAGCTGGGACATTGTTGGGTAGAAGGGCCTGTTTCCACACCATATCACTCTATGACTCAGTACATTTATGGCCTTTCTAAATAGCTCTATTTATGGGAGATGAACTGTACCGACAAGGCAGTATTTATTGGCAATTTTAATCTGCTCTGGAATGTAGCTAATTGATGTCAAGTTACTGCACTAATGTGTGGTATGCTTTATTTGTCTTCAAATGTTTTTGAGTTAAGAATGACAGGTTTTCTATTATGGTTCTTATCTAAGTTGGGATGTTCCAGAAAAGGAGCTTGGAGATTGCAAAGGGTTGCTTTGCTTGATTTTCTTGATGAATGAGATAACACTGGTATAATTGTAAGATTTTGGATCTACAACTACTGGCAATGCCAATTATTGTATTTATTCCAACGTTGGGTGGATATTTGATTCAGCCTCTTGTGTGGATTCTTAGCAAATGCCTTTTGCAATGCAGTAATTTTTAATTTGCATGTCAACAGTTGCCATAAAAATACAACAGTGCAATTAGTAATATAATCAAACATTGCAAATCCCAGGTGGGTTCATTAATCAGTTCACATTTATCCAAATGCTAGCCATAAACACATTATAATAAGATCAGCAAAATAGCTGTTTGATTTATTATTTGCAATATGAACAGAAGTAGACCTTTAGGCTGTTATTGCCTTCCCTTCCATTTAACAAGATCATGCTATATGAAATAGAAGATAAGCTATCTTCGTGCAATGTCTCTGTTCTATGTGTGTTATGATTGTGTTTATAGTTTGTTTGGTTGTTTGTCTTTTGCACAAAAGTCCGCGAGCATTGCCACTTTCATTTCACTGCACATCTCGTATGTGTATGTGACAAATAAACTTGACTTGACTTGACTTGTTCCTTTCTTAATACAAGCGCATCTATCAGTCTGTTTCTCAATTAGCCAACAACAGAGCCGTCACAGCCCTCGGGTATTGGATTCCAAAGATTTTCAACCTTTGATTGATTGATTGTCGTTCCTTGCAATCCTAAATTGCCATTTCCTGATTCTGAGACCATCACCCCCACCCCCAGCAGTTCTATATTCCGTATCCAAGGGAAATATTTTTTATTTTAACCTGTTGACTCTTTTAAAGATCTTGCATGTTTCAATGGGATTGCATATCATTCTTCTTTCCTGTAGATAGTAACCTTGCTTACTCGATCTCTCTTCACTTCCTCATTTTTCCATATCTGGAACTGCAGGTGAATTTTCACTACAAATCTCTCTAATTGTTATTTTATGTAATAAGATCAAAATTATGCACAGCACTTGGTGTGGTGTCGGAAGAACCAAATACAGAATATGAAGTTGCTTGTGAACCTCTGTCTTACCTGTCAGTGTTGCTGGGATCCCATGGGTGAACATGAAGGAGGAAGTGTAGGGACAGGTGTTGGTCCTATTGCGATTGCAGTGGTTAGTACCAGGGGAAGGAGTGGCTTGAGTGGAAGAGACGAGTGAACCGAGGAATTGTGGAAACGAGTGGGGCCAAGGTGATTTGGTAGGATCATGTTGAACTTACATGCACCTCCTCTATCCTCATCTACGACATTTGGTACACCTGATGTGGCCTCCTTTATATCTGCGAGCATCCCATTCCCATACCAACCTTACTTTCCTGGGCGCCCTCCATTGCCAGAGGGAGACCACACGCAAACTGTAGGAACAGCACTTCGGTAGTTTACACCCAATGTTATGACCATTGAATTTTCCAATTTTATGTAACAACCCAACCACCTAAACCCCTTTTTGCCTCCCTCCCTTCCCTGTGCACCACCCTGTTACACTCCCATTTCTCACGTGATAGGGCAGCGAGGGCACCTAAACCTGCACCCCAAATCTCTGCTGTGGGAATCGTTTCCTATAATCTACCATGTCCATGCCCTCATAATTTTATATTCCTCTGTCAGGACCAGAGAATGCAAATCAGGCCTATCCAGCCTCTTGCAAAATAGAACATTCAATTCCAGGCAATATCCTAGTGTAGGTCCTCTGTACTTTCTCAAGGGCAATCATATTTTTCTGGTAATGTGTTGACCTAAACTGTGTAAAGTACTCTAGTTATGGCCAAATTAAAACATTTAAAAAGTTGTCCGATAACCTCACTGCTTTTATGCTTCTATATCACGGCTCATGAAAGCAAATATAAAGTCTATAAAATTATGAGAGGCATAGATAGGGTCGACAGTCAGAAGTTTTCACCTGGGATGAAAAAAATAGTACCAGAGGGCATGGGCTGTAAGGTGAGAAAGGCAAAGTTTAAAGGAGATGTACGGGCAGGTTTTATATGCAGAGAATATTGAGATGAAGCAGACACAGTTTTATATTCCAATTATTCTAGATGTCCTTTTCATCATGATATCAACCTTTGTTGGCAGCATTGGGGATCCTTGGACCAATTCCCCAAGGTGCCTCTATTGCTGAATACTCCCTAGAACCCTACCATTCATTGTGTGTGTCCTACCCTTGTTGGTCCTTCCAAGCCGCATCACCTTGGACCTATTTAACCAATTGCATTCAATTATCAACTATGACCATTCTCAAATAGCTACTTAACCATAAGCCAATTAACTAAAATATTGATCTCAAGATTCAGGGGAGTATGTTTTAGAAAAACACAGAAAATACTGGGTGAATTTGTCAAATGAGATAGCCTCTGGTGAGAGGGAAACAGTTTACAGTATGTCTTAGAAAGATGGCATTTCATCAGAACTGATATTTTAGGTTATCCATGTTGTGCTTTCCAGTTTGCACTATATTATAGATTCATAGTTATAGAGTCACACAGCATGGAAACAGGTCCTTTGACTTCACTTGCCCATGCTGACCAAAATATGCTCCATCTACACTAGTCCCATCTGTGTGTGTTTAGCCATGATTTCCAGCATCCTCTGTTCCAGAGCCTTTCTGGATTATCCGGTTTTCTGGGCCAACAGAAGTCACGTGATAATGAAACGACAATGTGCCCCTGGTCCGTTAATGACACCCCTCCCGTGTCTAAAGCACCACGGAGTGCCAGAAATTTAAATAAAGCAACTTTAAAATGTAAACTGAATGTGAATGAAATGACCTATCGACAGATCTCCGGCTCCCACCCTCCCCCGGTCTTTTAGAGCTGCGGCCTTTGACCCCCACTCCCGACTCGCAAGATGCACCAGTGAGCCCTTTTTCACCCACCACATGGTTCGGTGACCCGTCCCGCTTGCTGCCTGCTTCTCCCGTCACTGTCCTGTCGGCCTCTTAACCATCATCTGCAGTTCTTTGTTTGAAATACATACGATGATAACCCTACTCGGTTCTAATGGACCATTGGTATTAACGGACATCGCTCCCTCTGCTATGATCTATTATATCGAGGGTTTACTGTAAACGGATCACAGCGGAGGGAGTGGTCTCCATGACTGCAGTCGATGGTTAATGGACAAAAGGATACAAAGTGCTGGAGTAATTTTGCAGGTCAGGCTCTGGAGAACGTGGATCGGGACCCTTCCTCAGACTGATTCATTTGGCTGAGTTACTCCAGTACTTTGTGTAATTTCACTTTAAAACTAGGCACCGATGCTGCTGGTCTGCACCAGCAAGCCCTTCTTCACCAGTTCACACTGCTGTTGTTGCGACTCGCGTTGAAGTCCCCGACAGGACGCGCTTCTTTTCAGGCCACTGCCAGCAACAGGACATGCTTGGTCACTGTGGGACTCCCTCTCCTCTACCACTGTCGCTTCCAAGGTGGACTATGTTGACGACTCCGGGAGAGAAGGAGGAGGCGGTGGCAGGGGTATGAGGAGGAAGAGGCCGATGGGAGAGACAGGCAGCAGCGGTCGAGCAGGGAGCGGTCAAAGCCACCACTGACAGCAAGAGAAAGCAGCAGGTACGAGGGGAGGGAGACTGAGCGTGTCTTGGCAGTGGTGGTGGCTGAAGAAAGTGCTGTTCCCAGGGGCTACAACATGAGCTGCAACAACATCTGTGTCACCGGAACATGAGGAAGGACGCACTGCTGCACCTTGCGAGTCGGGAGTGGGGTCGGAAGGCAGTGAATGCCTTTAGAGATACAATGTAGAAACAAAGCCATCTCAAAATATCTCTTTCAGAACTGCTTTGGAGTACTGTGGCCACCTCTTTTGCTGGAAAGTCAAATCCACTCTCATATGTGACTGTAGAGATGAAAACCAGAAGATAATCAGACTTGTAAACAGGTAGCCAACACACATATTCTCAAGTGGTATCCTAAACATCTGTTTGCCGGTCACAAAGCCACAACTTTAGGATTCTAAACTTGAAAATAATCACTTTGTGAGCAAATCGTAGTGCAAGCTAGCTATTATGCCATTTATTTTGGTTAATAAGTAAAGATATAAATATGGATATTGTAGTATTAATAATTTCAGCAAAGATTATTCACATTTTCATGCTTTATTTTCCAGTGCTGCCAGCACTTGTAGATCGTTTAGGTGACACCAAAGATCAAGTCAGAGAACAGACACAGAACCTACTTCTTCGTATAATGGAACAGGCTGCATCACCCCAGGTATGTTTTTTGAGTTGCCAGTTGGACTGGAGGCTGCCATCTGTAATTGTATCACCATTAAACATACACAAATAAAATTGTTTTGGGTGTATGTTTTTTATCATTTAACTATAAGACAATGGTAATGCAAATGTATTTTCTGTTTAATTCTGTTGAGTCATATAACAAAGAAACAGTCTTAGACCCAGCCTTGTCCATGCAGATGATCAAGTACTTATTTGCGTTAATTAATTCCATTTATCAGCATTTGGTCTGTAGCCTTCCTTGCCTTAGTGACTCAAGTGCTTGTTGAGATTTAGTTTAGTCTAGTTTAGAGTTGCAGCGCGGAAAAAGGTGCTTCAGCCCACCGAGTCCTCGCCGACCAGCGATCTCCGCACATTAGCACTACACTACACACTAAGGATAATTTTACATTTATACCAAAGCGATTAACATACAAACCTTTGCGCCTTTGGAATGTGGGAGGAAACCGAAGATCTCGGAGAAAACCCACACCGTCACGGGGAGAACGTACAAACTGCTTACGGACAGCACCCATAGCCAGGATTGATCCCGGGTCTCTGGTGCTGTAAGGCAGTAGCCGCTAGGCCACCGTGCCATCCTTAAGTTCGCTTGATAGTTTTAAAGTGAAAAATGGTAATAGTACAGATGCTCCCCAACTTATGTAAGGATTATGTTCCATAATCCCCAATGTAAGTCAGATTTTATGCAAGTCGGAATCACCTTAAAATTAGTTAGAAACAATGAACTGCAGATGATGGTTAATATACACTAAAGGACACAAAGTGCTGGAGTAACTCAGCAGGTCAGACAGCATCGCTGGAAAACATGGATAGGTGATGTTTCAGGTCAGGATCCTTCTTCAGACTAAAGTCGCCATGTCATCTTCGTGGAAGGTGTGAGCGACTGAGGGAGAAGGAGGAGGCAGCAACGATGGAGTGGACAAAGCAACAGGAGGAGAAGGGGGCAGCGGAGGGGTGATTAGACAAAGTGGAGGCTGACAGGAAGCAGTGGCAGCTGGCGAGAGGGGAGGGAGCCCCACATTGTCCTGTCAGTGGCAGTTGCCTGGAGGAAGCGCTGTTGGCCAGGGGCTACAACATGACCTGCAACAACAGCCGCATCAACCTGACAGTGCAGTAGGCAGCTGGTGAAGAAGTGCATCTTGTGGAAGATGTCGGCCAGGAGTTGTTCTCCACCGCCTCCCTCTTTCTCGCTTGCCTTCCCAGTGTTGCACAGACAGCGGCTGACACTGGAAGAGCACTGAGCCTGGGCGATGCCTGTGTATCTATGAAGCATACAGGAAGCCCTTGCCATTATCTCGTTGCATTCAATAAACATCACCACCTATTATGAACTGTTTATGTAAGTGCGAGCTACCTACTTCGACTAATACATAAGTCGGGGAGTGCCTGTACTTGTCTCCACCATCCACTCAAGCAGAGCATTACAGATTCTGATTACTCTGAGTGAAATAGCTCTTTCTCAGATCCCTACTCGACTTTAGAGATACAGTGTGGAAGCAGCCCACTGTATCCATGCTGACCACCGATCATCCCATACACTAGCACTACCCCACACACTAGGGACAATTTACAATTTTACCAAAGCCAATTAACCTACAAACCTGTATGTCTTTGGAATGTGGGGGGGAAACCGGAGCACCCAGAAAACACCCATGCGGTCACAGGGAGAACGTTCAAATTCTGCACAGAGAGCACCCATGGTCAGGATCGAACATGGATCCCTGGCGTTGTAAGACAGCAACCCTATGGCTGTGCCACTGTGCTACCCCAAAACATAACTCCCTAATCCTAAACCCAGGCCCTCTAGTTTAGTTACCACTGCTTAGTGCCTTTTATGGGGTGGGAGATTGCAACCTTCACGTGATCCGCCCTGTTTCGACGAATGCAATCAACCTGGTGTGCACAATCAAATAGAACAAGTTGTCCAACTTTAGGCTGTGCACGCCATATGCAAGAAGAAGAAGTGCCTTTTATGAAGACAAAAAGGTGCAAGTATGAGTATAACAGTTCATGTGATGTTTTTGACTGCTGTGCATCAATCTACTTTTTGGAGATGCTGGTATGGTAAGCACTGCTTTTACATCCTCATAATATTTTTCCATATCTGTTCCTCTATCTCTCACTGGCTATTGGGAGACCTATCTGAAGAAGGGTCCCAATCCGAAACGTCACCCATTCCTTCTCTCCAGAGATGCTGCCTGTCCCGCTGAGTTACTCCAGCTTTTTGTGTCTTATCTATTGTATAATCATGTTGAAATGATTGCAGCTTTTTTTTTTAGCTCTCCCAATATTATCTCAGTGGAGGAATCCTTCAATATACCCTGTCTGAGTGCCGCTGTGACATGCTCCCTGATTGGTAAAGCAACTCTTCCACCTCTTTTACTTCCCTCTCCATAACATTTAAAACATCAAAACCCTGGAACATTACACTGCCTTCCCTGCAAGGGTATTGGTTCTCCTCCAGTTCAGGTGCAACCCATCCCTCTTGTACTGGTCACTTTTGCCCCATAAGAGATCCCAATTGTCCAAAATTCTGAATCCCTTCCCCTGCACCAATTCCTCAGGCACTCATTCGTCCATTCTGTCTTCCTGTTCGTACCATCATGAACACATGGCACCGGGAGTAATCTGCATATTACTACCATCGAGTTCCTGCTTTTAACCTTTACCCGACTTCCGACATTAAATCTGCAGCAGTTGGGTTGTAAACTATCCAAGCGGAAAATGAAGTGCTGTTCTCCCGCCCCCCCCCACTTTGCGAGCGGGAGATCCAACAGACATTGATGAACCGAGCATGTGCCTGGTGAAAGGCTTGACTGGTCTGTGCTTGGTTTCGTTGGTGTGAAGGAGGCCATATCAGGATCACTGAATGCAGTAGATTAGGTTGGAGGTGGTGCCTGTGAACCCCTGTCTCACTTGGAAGGGCTGCAGGGTCTCTGTATGGAGGTGAGAGAGAAGGAGTAGGGAAAGGTGTTACATCTCCAATTGCAAGGAAAAATACTTGTGGAGAGGAGTTTGGTTGGGAATGGATGTGTGAAGAAGACCAAGGAGGTCTGAATAAGAGTCGCACCCCGAAACTTTGCCTATTTAATTTCTCCAGAGATTCTGCCTGACCTCCTATCTTTAATGAACCAAGGAGTTGGAGAGGGAGTGTCTCTGCGGAAAATCGATGGGGATGAGAAGATGTGAATGGTGTAGAAATGGCAGAGAATGATTTTTCATCTGTGGGAATAAGGTTTGAGAGCCGACCATCCTGGAGCCTTGTTTGCTGCCACAGAATCGCTAATCTTTCCCTTTAACTAATGAGTTTCCTATCATTCAGTCTGCCTTCATCCTTCCTTGCTGGGTCTCAGAACCTGGCCTTGTGTCAAAGACCTGACCGCTGGTTTACAGAACTAATAAATCCACAAACCTGCAAGTCTTTGGAATGTGTGAGGAAACTGGAACGTGGAGAAAAACTATGTGGTCACAGGAAAACTTACAAACTCCATACAGACAGCTCCCGTAGTCAGGATCAAGCTCGGGCATCTGGCCCCGTAAGGTGTCAACTCTAACGCTGCACCACTGTGCTGCCTCTGTATACTATAATCCGATTCCCTCTCATTCTGAACCTACTTGACTCAATCTCCCATGGGACAAATCTGTAATCTCAAGAACCATTTGATTCTGACCGAGGGTTTTCAAAATTTTAGTTTAGTTTATTATGTTGTCACATGTACCAAGATACAGTGAAAAGCTTTCTGTTGCATTCTATCAAGTCAAAGAAAAGACTATGTACGATTACAATCTAGCTGTCCACAGTGTGCAGATGAAGACAGTTTAAATGTCTCCAATGAGGTAGATGTGGGGAGGTCAGAACCGCACTCCAGCTGATGAGAGGACTGCTCGTTTGCATGATAGCAGATGGGAAGAAACTCCCTGAATCTGAAGGTATGCATTTTCAAACTTCTGTACATCTTGTCTGATGGGAGAGGGAAGACGAGGGAGTGACCGCAGTGAGACTGGTCCTTGATTATGTTGGTGGCCTTGCGAGGCAGCGTGAAGTTAGCTGGAGTCAATGGAAGGGAGGTTAGTTTGTGTTTGATGGTCTGGGCTGTGTCCACAATTCTCTGCAGTTTCTTGCGGTGTTGGATGCGCAACGCTGATATAAAGCCTCCTGTGTGATTCCTGATAGAAAACCTTCCAGGAATCTTAGTACACCTCCACTTGTTTCCCCATTATCAATTCTACTGATCATAGTCAAACAGTGTGTAAAAGAGCCCTTTGGCCCAACTTGCCCACACTGACTAACATGTCCCATCTACACTAGTTGCACTTGCCTGCATTTGTCCCATACCCTTCTAAACCTGTCCCTCCATGTCCCTGTCTGATTGCTTCTTAAACGTTGCACTGGTCCCTGTGTCAACTACCTCCTCTGGCAGCTTGCCACTTATATAACTGCAACATGACCTCCCAACTTCTAAACTCTCGCCTGCCTCTGTCCTGCACGAGACCCTCCCCCTTCCAATCTAGTTTAATCCCACCCGTGTAGCATCAGCGAACCTGCCTGCCAGGATATTGATACCCTTCCAGTTAAGGTGCAACCCATACTTCTTGTGTGGGTTACCCCTAGCCCAGAAGAGATCCCAATGGTATAGAAATCTGAATCCCTGCACCAAATCCTCAACTACACATTGATCTCCCCTATCTTCCTGTTCTTCCCTCCACTAGCACGTGGCACTGGAAACAATCCGGAGATCACTACCCTGGAGATCCTATCTTTCAGCCTTTCCCTATACTCGTACTCCTTCCTTTTCTTTCCTCCAACGGCTTCCGGCTGCTCCCCCTCCCCCTTGAAAATGCCATGCAGCCTCTCCGAGACATCCTGGACCCTGGCACGAAGGAGTCAACTCTGGGACCCCAGCTATTTACAATATATATTAATGATTTGGACGAGGGAATTGAATGCAACATCTCCAAGTTTGCGGATGACACGAAGCTGGGGGGCAGTGTTAGCTGTGAGGAGGATGCTAGGAGGCTGCAAGGTGACTTGGATAGGTTGGGTGAGTGGGCAAATGCATGGCAGATGCAGTATAATGTGGATAAATGTGAGGTTATCCACTTTGGTGGCAAAAACAGGAAAGTAGACTATTATCTGAATGGTGGCCGATTAGGAAAAGGGGAGATGCTACGAGACCTGGGTGTCATGGTACACCAGTCATTGAAAGTAGGAATGCAGGTGCAGCAGGCAGTGAAGAAAGCAAATGGTATGTTATCATTCATAGCAAAAGGATTTGAGTATAAGAGCAGGGAGGTTCTACTGCAGTTGTACAGGGTCTTGGTGAGACCACACCTGGAGTATTGCGTACAGTTTTGGTCTCCCAATCTGAGGAAAGACATTCTTGCCATAGAGGGAGTACAGAGAAGGTTCACCAGACTGATTCCTGGGATGGCAGGACTTTCATATGAAGAAAGACTGGATAGACTCGGCTTGTACACGCTAGAATTCAGAAGATTGAGGGGGGATCTTATAGAAACTTACAAAATTCTTAAGGGGTTGGACAGGCTAGATGCAGGAAGATTATTCCTGATGTTGGGGAAGTCCAGAACTAGGGGTCACAGTTTAAGGATAAGAGGGAAGTCTTTTAGGACCGAGATGAGAAAATCATTTTTTACACAGAGAGTGGTGAATCTGTGGAATTCTCTGGCACAGAAGGTAGTTGAGGCCAGTTCATTGGCTATATTTAAGAGGGAGTTAGATGTGGCCCTTGTGGCTAAAGGGATCAGGGGGTATGGAGAGAAGGCAGGGATGGGATACTGAGTTTGATGATCAGCCATGATCATATCGAATGGCGGTGCAGGCTCGAAGGGCCGAATGGCCTACTCCTGCACCTATTTTCTATGTTTCTATGAAGGAGTCAACTCACCATCCTAGAGTCTCGACCGCTGCTGCAGATTCGCCGTCTGCACCCCCTAATTATAGAGTTGCCCACCACTATGGCTCTGCCTGCTGTTGTCATTCCCTGCTGAGCCTCAGTGCCTAGGTTGGTGTCACAACCATGCTTGCCACTGTAGATCAATGTTGATGCGCCGTCTGCCCCGACAGCACCCAAGAAGGTGTACTGGTCCCATACCTATTTAAAAAACACTAGTAGATTAGTTATTTTCCTACATGCAGCAATGAACACTGCCTCTGTAACTCACGCTTCATTTTGCTTTTGTCCAGTATCGTAGCCTTGACAAACTGTTTATGTTTTATGTAGCGGAGCTGGTCCTTACCCTTAATAACTTTTCGTTTGACTCCTCCCATTTTCTCCAAATACAAGGCGTAGCACTGTAACACTGCTCTCTCTCCCCATCCCCCCCCCCCACTCGTAACAAGGGCAGAGTCCCCCTCAGATTCAGATTCAGATTCAAACTTTATTATCATTGTGCAGTGTACAGTACAGAGACAACGAAATGCAGTTAGCATCTCCCTAGAAGAGCGACATAGAATATGAGCAATAAATATATTTAAGTACATAGTCGTAGTAGTGCAATTTTTTCTGGTGGAAGGAGTGTCCGGGGGGGGTGACTGGCAATCACCGAGGTACAGAGTTAAGTAATGTAACAGCCGCAGGGAAGAAGCTGTTCCTGGACCTGCTGGTCCGGCAACGGAGAGACCTGTAGCGCCTCCCGGATGGTAGGAGGGTAAACAGTCTGTGGCTGGGGTGATAGCAGTCCTTGACGATGCTGCGCGCCCTTCGCAGACATCGCTTGCTTTGGACTGACTCAATGGAGGGGAGTGAGGAACTGGTGATGCGTTGGGCAATTTTCACCACCCTCTGCAGTGCTTTCCAGTCGGAGACAGAGCAGTTGCCATACCATACTGTGATACAGTTGGTAAGGATGCTCTCGATGGTGCAGCGGTAGAAGTTCACCAGAATCTGAGGAGACAGATGGACCTTCTTTAGACTCCTCATGAAGAAGAGACGCTGGTGAGCCTTCTTGACCAGTGTTGAGGTATTGTGGGTCCAAGGGAGGTCATCGGAGATGTTGACCCCCGGAAACCTGAAGCTGGAAACACGTTCCACCTCTGTCCCGTTAATATGGATGGGGGTGTGCGTGCCGCCCCTAGACCTTCTGAAGTCTACAATGAGCTCCTTGGCCTTCTTGGAGTTAAGGGCCAGGTTGTTGTCAGCGCACCATGCTGCTAGGAGCTGGACCTCCTCTCTATAGTCCGACTCATCGTTGTTGCTGATGAGGCCAATCACCGTTGAATCATCTGCATACTTGATGATGGTGTTAGTACCATGTACAGGTGTGCAGTCGTAGGTGAAGAGGGAGTAGAGGAGGGGGCTTAGCACACAGCCCTGTGGAACGCCAGTGTTCAGGGTGAGGGTTGAAGAGGTGTGCTTGTCTAACCTAACAGACTGGGGTCTGTTGGTTAGAAAGCCCAATATCCAGTTGCAGAGGGAGGGGTCGATGCCCAGGTTACCGAGTTTGGTGATCAGTTTAGAGGGTATAATGGTGTTGAATGCTGAGCTATAATCGATGAACAGCATTCTTACGTTGGTGTCTCTGTTGTCGAGGTGGGAGAGGGCGGAGTGAAGTGCCGTTGAGATGGCATCCTTCGTACTCCTGTTCTTGCGGTAGGCGAACTGATAGGGTTCCAGTGTGGGAGGTAGGCAGCCTTTGAGGTGTGCCAGGACCAGCCTCTCGAAGCACTTGGTGATGATGGGAGTAAGTGCAACTGGGCGGAAGTCGTTGAGGCTCGCCGCAGTGCAGTGTTTTGGCATTGGCACGATGGAAGTGGTTTTAAGGCACGTGGGGACAACTGCTTGGGCAAGTGACAGGTTGAAGATGTCAGTCCAGACGTCTGTCAGCTGCGCAGCACAGGCCCTGAGGATGTGCCCGGAGATGCCGTCAGGGCCAGCAGCCGTACGTGCATTAATCCTGCTCAGTGCCACGTACACGTCATAGGGGGTGAGTGTGAGGGGCTGGTGATCAGCAGGGAGCACAGCCTTGATGGCCATCTCGAGATTGTCCCTGTCAAAGCGGCCATAAAAGTGGTTATGCTCCTCAAGGAAGGAGGTGTCGCTGGATGTGGGGGTGGTGTTGGTGGGTCTATAGTCCGTGATGGCCTGGATGCCTTGCCACATGCGTCGGGAGTCGGAGTTGTTATTGAAGTGCTCCTCAATCCTTAGCTTATAGCAGTGCTTGGCCTTCTTGATGCCCCTCTTCAGGTTATCCCTGGATTAACTGTAGGCTCGAACATCGCCTGACCTGAAAGCGGTGTCCCGTGCTTTCAGCAGTAAGTAGCCTGACCTCGCTGTTCATCCATGGCTTCTGATTCGGGAATATGGTAACCTGTTTGAGGGAAGTGACACTATTGATGGTGGAGTTTATAAAGTCCAGAACAGAGGATGTGTAGGAATCAATGTCCGTGTGGGAGTCAAGGGTGGCCTGGGCTGCAAACGCCTTCCAGTCAGTGTTTCCAAAACACTGCTGAAGTGTGGAGTCCGCCTCCTCTGACCAGACTTTAACTGTCCTCACTGTGGGTTTAACACGTCTGATGAGTGGGGAGTACTTGGGGAGCACTTGGGGAGCAGGAACAACGAGAGGTGATCAGACTGACCAAGGTGGGGGAGGGGGACGGCTTTGTAAGCTTCAGCCATGTTAGTGTAGACTTTGTCCAGTGTCTTGTCTTCTCTAGTGGCGAAGGAGACATGTTGGTGGAATTTGGGGAGTACAGTCTTCAGGTTGGAGTGATTGAAGTCGCCCGCAACAATGAAGGCTGCCTCTGGGTTGTGAGTCTGTTGTTTGCTAATGGCAGTATGCAGTTCTTTCATTGCAAACTTAGCATTAGCATCAGGAGGAATATAGGTTGCAGTCACAAGAGTGGAGGTAAACTCTCTGGGCAGATAGAACGGTCTGCATCTAACCAAGAGGAACTCAAGGTTAGCTGAGCAGTGACTCTCGATGATGGTGGTGTCCGTGCACCATGCTTTATTTACATAAATGCACAGACCCCCACCTCTGGTCTTACCGGAGTCTGTTGTCCTGTCCGCTCAGAGTAAATGACGCACCGTTAGCTGGATGGCGCTGGCAGGAACGTCGGTGTTGAGCCAAGTTTCTATGAAGATCAAGATGTTGCAGTCTTTGATCCAGTTGTGGGAGGTGATCCTTAGCCGGAGTTCGTCCATTTTGTTTGCCAGTGAGCGCACGTTGGCGAGGAAAAGGCTAGGAATCGCTAGTCTGTGTGGGGCAAGCTCTAACCTGGCCTTCAACCCACCTCTGCATCCACGGCGGTGCTTTCGTAAGCGTCGCCATCTGTGGGTGCTTCCGGTCGGCCAAGCTTACTTGGTGCGCACTGGTGTTCTGCCGCCACGCTGCTCCGCTGGTGTTCTGCTGCTCCGCTCTTCTGGCTAGTTCAGGAGCGAGACGGAGTTCGGCCAAAAAGTTGGTGCAGCCGCAGGAACCGAAGTCCAGGAGACTGCTCCGTGTGAGCAGACTTGAAACAGGTTGGAGAATTGTCACTAGTTCGCGAATTCTTGGGAGACACGGGGCGTCGCGATGTGCCCGCACCGCCGCCATTTTCTTGCCCGCGCCGCTGCCATTTACCCCTAGTCCTCACCTTCCACCCTACTAGCCGCCACATACAACTCCGTCATTTTTGCCACCTCCAACGTGACCCCACCACTCGCCACATCTTCCCATCTCCCCCCCCCCCCCCCCCCCCATCTGCTTTCCGCAAAGACAGCTCCCCCCTGGTCAATTCTTCCCTTCCCACCCGTACCCGCACTTTCCCTTGCAGCCTCAAGAAATGCTACACTTGCTTTACCTCCCCCCTCGACTGAGATCAGGGACCCAAGCAGTCATTCCAGGTGCGACAGAGGTTCACCTGCACCTCCTCCAACCTCATCTATTGCATCCGCTGCTCTAGATGTCAGCTGATCTACATCGGTGAGACCAAGCGTAGGCTTGGTGATCGTTTCACCGAACGCCTCTGCTCGGTCAGCAATAACCAACCTGATCTCCCGGTGGCTCAGCACTTCAACTCCCCCTCCCATTCCGAATCCGACCTTTCTGTCCTGGGCCTCCTCCATGGCCAGAGTGCGCACCACCGGAAATTGGAGGAGCAGCACCTCATATTTCGCTTGGGCAGTTTATACCCCAGTGGCATGAACATTGACCTCCAATTTCCGGTAGCCCTAATTGTCTCCTCCCATTCTCAGCTCTCCCTCAGCCCTCTGGCTCCTCCTCTTTTCTTCCCGCCCCCCCCCCCCCCTCCCCCCACCCTACATCAGTCTGAAGAAGGGTTTCGGCCCAAAACTTTGCCTTTTTCCTTCACTCCATAGATGCTGCTGCACCCGCTGAGTTTCTCCAGTACTTTTGTCTACCTTATGTTTTCAATGATTGTTTTCTAAGTTATTTGCTCTTTCAAATTGTTTTTAATTATTTACTGCTCCTCTGTAAATCTTCATTGGACTTCTAGCCAAATAGTCTTTTGGGGGTCTAATGATGGGATGTTTAATAATTGAAAATGAGAGAGTGGGGCTACAGGATTGTGAAAGAGGAAATAAAATCAAGCCATTAGGCCCTTTGAGCCAGCACCACCATTCACTGTGATCATGGCTGATCATCCACAATCAGTACCCCGTTCCTGCCTTCTTCCCATATCCCTTGACTCCGCTATCTTTAAGAGCTCTATCTAACTCTCTCTTGAAAGCATCCAGAGAATTGGCCTCCACTGCCTTCTGAGGCAGATAATTCCACAGATTCACAACTCTCTGGGTGAAAATGTTTTTCTTCATCTCTGTTCTAAATGGCCAACCCCTTATTCTTAAACTGTGGCCCCTGGTTCTGGACTCCCCCAACATCAGGACCATGTTTCCTGCCTCTAGCGTGTCTAATCCCTTAATAATCTTATATGTTTCAATAGGATCTCCTCTCATCCTTCTAAATTCCAGTGTATCCAAGCCCAGTCACACCATTCTTTCAACAAATGACAGTTCCGCCATCCCTGGAATTAACCTCATGAACCGACGCTGCACTCCCTCAATAGCAAGAATGTCCTCCTCAAATTAGGAGACCAAAACTGCACACCATACTCCAGGTGTGGTCTCACCAGGGCCCTGTTCAACTGTATAAGGACCTCTTTGCTCCTATACTTAACTTCTCTTGTTGTGAAGGCCAGCATGCCATTAGATTTCTTCACTGCCTGCTGTACCTGCATGAAGTGTCAAAACCCAAGTCTGCTTGTGTTTGATTCTGACATAGCCTAGTGCTGGCGAATGTTTGAGCGAGACTACGCTCACTATATCCGCATCGTTCACCGAAACGACCCCGACAATCTGAAGGCATAGCTACTGCTCCATCTAGCGGGTCCGGAAGCAATGCTCCATGCGGACACCTTTGAATTCGCCCCAGCACACCTCGACGCGAATGGTCAGGTACTGGTGCCAGCCGAAACTATTGACAACCCGACAGTCCTACTGAGGAAGTTTAGAGAACTGTGCGACCTGCCATCGAACCGTATACTCGAGAGAACACGATTTTTTGCCCGACAGCAACAGGATGATGAACGATTTATCAGCGATCTACGACACAGGAGTATACGGTGAGTTGACTAACGAGCTCGTGCATGATAAAATTGTGGGAGGAATGAACGACCGCAAGCTAAGAGCTGAACTGCTTCGGAACGCTGAACTGATTTTAGATCAAGCCATTCATGCGTGTCGAATGGCAGAAACCGTAGCCCCACTGGCTGATTATGACCCCACCAGTCTTCACCAGCAACATAATGTAAATATAGCTACTCTGCAGAAAATTTTAAGCGTGTCCCGCAAAGATCCAAATATGCCTGCCACGAGATGCCCAAACTGCAACTATTTCTACTCTGCGTTGCCCATGGGAAAGTTTGTCACAAGTGCAAGAAACGTAACAATTTTGCCACATGTTGTCGAACGTGTGGGAACACTGCCTCAAGGACGAATCTGCACCTGATTCAACAAGAGCCATCTGATTCCGATTACCAAGAACAGGCCGATGCTTCCCACGGGAATGATTCCGATAACACAGACACCGATTCAACTGTATTTTCCCTCAACCTGCGCTCCCCAGGCAAGCTGATGGATCCTGCTGTGACCATGATAATAAACAAGAAGGCTTTGAATACCAAAGTCGACACCGGTGCCAGAGTGAACGTAATGTCACTTAAAGAGTTCAACAAGATAAGAACCACCGAATTCATGAAAAAAGACTCCTCCACCCTACATGCTTACGGTAAAGCTGATTTAAAATGCACTGTCAATGAGCAGACTAAAAACCTGATTTTTTACATTGTCCAACCAAACTCAGAAACCCTGCTTGGCATCAATGCATGCCATGACCAGGGGCTGGTTTATTTCGGGCGTGCTGTCCACAAACTGTTTGACAGAGGAACCGACACAGCAGATGCTATCGAATTACAAAGACTTGTTCAACGACAAACTTGGCAAGTTGCCTACGATATACAAGATCACTGTTGATCAGGCAATCACCCCGATAGTTCGCGCACCTCACCTCGTCCCCCATGGCATGTGGGAGAGAATACACGCTGAACTTAAGCGCATGATCTCCATTGACTAACGAGCCGAGGCCATTGCCGAGGTCAGCGAACCCTCCAACTGGGTCTCCACCATGGTCGTAACCACCAAGAAAGACAAGAAAGAGTTACGGATCTGTATCAATGCCAAAGATTTAAATACAGCAATTAAACGCCAACACTATCCGATGAGAACCACTGAGGACGTAGCGGCACAGATCGGCAATGAAACGGTGTTCTCAGTCCTCGACGCCGAAAGCTCTTTCTGGCAAATTCCACTGGACCGAGCATCGTCTGCCCAACCAACTTTTGCCACACCATTCGGCCGCTACAGGTTTTTAAGGATGCCTTTTGGCATGGAACAACAATTCGCAGAATATCCATGTGCCATCATTGTTGACGACATGTTAGTATACGGCCGTGCCGTGATGTGACCGAGCATGATACTAACCTGAAAAAGATATTAAACCGTGCCAGAGACATCAACCTGAAACTCAACCCTTTGAAATGCAAATTCTGAGTTCCCGAAGTCACCTACGTCGGTCATGTATTCACCAGCAACGGATTAAAACCTGATCCTTTAAAGACTGCAGCCATCAACGAACTGCTGGTCCCAACCGATGTCTCCAGTTTGCAGCGATTCCTCGGCATGGTCAACTACCTGGGTAAATTCATTCCCAACTTCAGTGAACTTTCTGCCCCTCTATGACAACTGACCCACAAGGATAATGCATGGCCTTGGTACCCGCAGCACCAAAGAGCCTTTGAGACTTTAAAGCTCCAGCGCGCCCACACTGGCATACTTCAACCTCAACCAGCCTGTCACTATCACATGCGATGCATCCCAGTACGGACTAGGTACAGCCTGCCTACAAACAGCCATTGACGGCGACGTGATGCCTATCTCCTACGCATCACACACCTTGACAGAAACTGAACAACGCTATGCCCAGATCGAGAAGGAACTGCTTGCCGTTGTTTTTGCCGGTTCAAAATTCAAAGACGTTATTTTTGGCAAAACCTTCACGGTCGAAGCCGACCACCAGCCATTGGTCACCATCCTGAGCAAGCCTATCCATGCCTCCCCTACTGGACTACAGCGAATGATGATGCAGCTGCAACGGTTTGACTTCCGCATAGTCTACAAGAAAGGTAAAGACATGCACATTGTAGATACGCTCACCAGAGCCCCGCGCCATCACCAGCGAACGCCGCCCCTTTGAACAGGCTGAATTCTCAGTCCTGAAGGTCTCGTTCGTGCCCACCGATTGCCTACACTGCCTTGCCGAACACACAGCTGCAGACAAAACCTCACAGCTGCTGACATCCGTCATAAGAGGCGGGTGGCCAAACAAGCAGTCAAGCACCCCGTTCGAAAAACGACCCTACTTCCTGGTCTGTGATGAGCTGGTGCTACAGGACGGAATAATCATCAAGGGTCACAAGGCCGTCATCCCCCCAACTCTGTGGAACGAGTACTACGACAAAATCCACGGAGGCCACCCCGGTACGGGGGCCACACTAAAACGAGCCCAGAATATGATCTACTGGCCCGGGATGACCAAGTACATACGTGAAAAAACAGAATCGTGCGCAATCTGCAACAGTCAGTCACCGCATCAGCAGAAGCAGCCCCTCTTACCCCAGCCAGCGCCCTCCCTATCATGGTCATCACTGGCTGCCGACATCTTCGAATGGCACGGAAAACACTACCTTGTTTTAGTGGACTCCTACTCCAACTGGTTCGAACTTGACTTCCTGCCAACGATCACTTCTGAAACAGTGATCCAAAAGCTGAAAATCCACCTTTCCGTGCATGGGGTATCCGTTCATCTTCAGACTGACAATGGAACTCAATTCACCAGCCAAAAGTTTAAGGACTTTGCTAAACGGTGGAACTTCCAACATGTCACCAGCAGTCCAGAATACCCACAGTCCAATGGACTTGCCGAGTATGCTGTTCGGAGCGCAAAACAACTCATGGAGCGCCCCTATCTAGCTAAATCTGACGTCTACCTGGACCTGCTAAACCTGCAAAATATTGCAAGGGACAACGTTCTCGGCTCTCCAACCCAGCGGCTAATGTCTCGCCAGACGCGTTCACCACTGCCTGTCTCCCAGTAACAGCTACAGCCAAATGTCCGCTCCCCCACCACGATACAAAAGCGTTTGCAGTTTAATCGAGACATGCAGAAGCGTTTCTATGACAAGACCAGCAAGCCACTCAAACTACTTATACAAGGACAAGTGGTGCGACTGCAAACAGATAAAGGACATACTAAACTGGGACACATTCATGGCCCCTCCAAGGAACCACGCTCCTACCTGGTCGAAGTCGATGGTGTCCTCTACAGACACAACCGTCAACATCTCCTTCCTGTGAAGGAACGTCGTCCAGCGTCCCAGGGTCCTGATGCCCCACCGCTCGAGTTGCAGCCATTCCAGCACCTGCCGCTACTAGGTCCGCCCACTCCCTGCGTCGGTCTGCCCCCGCGTCCCCTGTTGAAACCAGCACCCCGGGATCCCCGCGTCGGTCCACCCCCGGCTCCCCCACGGCAGTCTCCCCCCACAGTTCCATTGAGTCTCCCGCGGTTGTACCTACCCCAGCCCTCATCTTTTTGGAGAAAAAGGGTGATGAGGCAGCCCCCTACCGCATGAGGACGGGCGGGTTAGCAGGTCACCCATTAGATACGGCGATTTTGTTTAACCCCATTATTATTCACTCGGCTTTATCGTTTAAAATGCCTTAGTTGCTTTTTCATTTCTACAAGGAGAGATGTAGATTGGGTATTGCATGTTAGCCAATCAGAATGCTTAGTAATTATAACTACACCTAAATGCATGATTTATAGTGTAAGAACTCGCCTACTGTCTTCAGTACCTGCAGTAGACTGAACGTGTGATGTACTGCTTACATGATGATGAACTAGACAATAAAGTTGCTTGTGCTTTAACCTGTGTAAGACTAAGGTATTTACACTTACTTTCATTGACTGACGAACAAGGACCCCCAGATCTCGTTGCACTTCCCCTTTTCCAAATTTGACACCATTCAGATAATAATCTGCCTTCCTGTTCTTGCCACCAAAGTGGATAACCTCACATTTATCCACATTAAACTGCATCTGCCATGCATCTGCCCACTCACCCAACCTGTCCAAGTCACCCTGCATCCTCATAGCATCCTGCTTACAGTTACAGTTAATCTTAATCCCTTCATCTAAATCATTAATGTATAATAAATAGCTGCGGTCCCAACACAGAGATGAGCAGCAGAAAGTAATGTCAATGGCAAAATGTCAAAGCTAAGGGGTCTTTATCTGATTGCCTGTCGTATTTGTAACGTCAGAGGACAGATAAATTAATCAAGTTGGCATCAATAGTAACATACAATTACGATCTCATAGAAATTACAACAATATCTTTGCAGGGTGACCAGGACTGGGAACTAAATGTTGCAGATTATTCAAGATACCAAAAGAATACGTATCATTCCTTGATTGGCCAATATATTGCACCTCTCTCAGTAACTAGGGTGTTAATAATTACTGTGAATACCATAATTTTTAGTGTGAATGTACTGAATAATATACATGTATATGGACATGCTAAATATTGTTATATTATAACAATGGTGGGCGAAGGCTTGCTTCTGTACTGTCCACCAGTACAACTGTAAATTTCTGTGGAGAAAGAAGGAAGAGGGTGGTGATGTGGGATCACTAGAGAGTGGGGAATTAATATCACACAACAAAATACGTTAAAACAATTTTTGCATCAGCCTTTGCTGTGGACGATAATATATGGGCTGGTTTTAATTTGCGTGGAAAATCTTATAAAAATTCCAATCATGTGTTAGAGAAACTCACAGGGTTAAAGACGGGCAAGTCACCATGATTCCTGACCTGCATCCAACACCCGGATAGGAACTGGGTGCAGACATGGGGGACCCATGGTTGCATTTTTTCAAAACAAGTGGATACAAGTGGATTGGTGAAGGGGAGAAGACGGTGGACAGAAAATTATAGGTCAATTAATTTAATATCTATTGTTGGCCAGATGCTGGGCTCAGTAAATAAAGCAGAGATGGTTAATCATTCAGAAAAGTCAAGTCAAACCAAAACCATAATCAAACCAAGTCAACATGATTTCATGAATGGCAAATAGTGTTGGAAAATGTTCTCCATTTCTTTAAGATGTAACACGCAGTCGACTGGAAGGACCTTGTAAATGTAGTGTGTTGAGCTGCTGCTAGTAAGAATACCAAAACACTCTTAGCTCTTAATTTCGATTTCCGAAAGCCATTTAAAGTTCGTTCATCGTCGCTTAACCAACTAAGGTACGGTGAAATTTGAGTTACCATACAGCCATATTCAGTGAAAAGAACACAATACACACATAAAATAAATTTACCATAAGCATCCACCGTGGAATTAACTAGTGGAACAAACTAGTGGAATTAACATTCTTCACTGTGATGGAAGGCAATAAAGTTCAGTCATCCTCTTCTTTGTTCACCCGTGGTCGGGGCCTTCAACCCTCGGCACTTGCTGTTGCCGAAGGTCCGTTGTCCAAGCCCTCTCGTCGGGATGATGGAAACTCCGGCTTCGGGACGGATTGGAACACTCTGCGGCATGGAGCCCCCAAGTCGGCCACTTCTTAACGGAGACCGCGGGCTTCACGGTGTTAAAGTCCACAGGCACCGCAGTCAGGTGCTCTTCGTCTGGCTATCCCCTGCTCTGCAATGGTACGTCCACGCTGCACCCGCAGCTTGAAGCTCTGGGCCGGTCTCCAGGAAAGGCCGCACCGCTCCACGTTGTTAGGCCGCAAAGGGGGGGGGGGGGTGACGGAGATGCAACACGGAGAAAATCGCATCGTCGTCGAGATAAGTGACTGATAAGTTTTCCCCCCCCCCCCCCCCCCCCCCCCACAAAAACTTTGAAACACTTTTTTAACATACGTAAAATAATACAAATAGTAGAAAGGACACACAGACTGTTGGCGAGGCTGCCACAACAGTGGCGCCACCCGGTGATAAATTACCACTTAAAATGATGGTGGACTTGATGGAAGTGTTCACTGTATTGGAGGGTGTGTGTTAACAGATTGAAGATGTGTTATTACATAGCACACAGAGTTGGAATAAACATACCTTTCCAGGTTGGAAGGATGCAACTAGAGTGTCCCAAGGATCATTTCTATAACAATTTCCTGGAGGAGGGAACAGAGTGTATGGTATCTAAGTGTGCTGATGACACAAAAATAGGTGGGATTGCGTGTTCCAGTGAAAATATGAGTGTAGTGGCCATTTGGCTTGTTTTGTGTGTCATTAATTATGGCATGTGTCATTAAATTTTAGAGTGCCCGTTATATTGTGGGTGGGATTTACGATGTATTTTTTAGCATGTTTTGAGCTAAGTTTCTTGCGCAGAAGCTTAGTTGTTAGTTTAGTTTGTAAGCAGCATGGCGAAGGTTCACCCTTTGACCATGCGAAATGTAACGGAGACACAAGGAGTTTTCTAATCTTTAAAGCAATAAGCTGGAGTTCGATGAAGATTATAGTAACGAGTCGGAAGAAGTTTAGATGTACCTTATTGTTTTCATCAACAATAAAGAATCTATTTATTTATTTTTAATTTATTTTTATTAGAAGCGATTGTACAAAGAGAAAATAATCGACATACCAGTTGTACTATTTTCGTACTGCTTCAATTTTAACATTTTATGAACTAATAACTAGATCGGAAAAAAATAAAAAGGAAAAAAGGGAAAGAAAGAAGAAAAGAAAAAGAAAACGAATTTCAAGAAAAACACGAAAAAGAAAAAGAAAGACCCCAGAACTAACGAAGGAGTGAAAGAAGCGGAGATATATCCCCTTCCATACGCCCGCTCACCCGACCCTAGCGTAGGTTTTGAATTTGTGTTCAACCATTATGTTGTTGAAGAAATTCAATAAAAGGAGATCATATTTTCGAAAATTTATCTGGTTTGTCAGTCAAGACAAGCCTTATTTTTTCTAGATGTAGTGTCTCGGTCATTTCTGTGATCCACATCTTCTCTGTGGGGACTGTTATCTTTTTCCAGAATTTAAGTATAAGTTTTTTCGCAATTATTAAACCATAGTCAAGGAAGCGTCTTTGAGATATTGTCAGATTAGGGCTGCCCTCTGACATTCCTAATATTATTAGTTTTGAATCTGGCTCCAATTGAGTTTTAAGTGTTTTAGAAATAATATTGAATATTTCCGTCCAGAAGTTTTGTATTTTTATACAGGATACAAAATAATGAGTTAGGGTGGCTTCTTGAAAGTAACATTTATCACAGAGAAGAGAGACAGTTGGGAAGATCTTGTTCAATTTGGTCTTTGAGTAGTATAACCTAGGCAATACTTTAAATTGTATCAGGCAATGCCTGGCATTTAAAGAATAGTAGTGTATGTATTGTAGGCTTTCCTCCCATATATCTTTCGAAATGGGTACACCCAGCTCGTCCTCCCATGCTCGCCTATAAATCTCAGAGGGCGGGGTGACAATATTTAGAAGGGTGTTATAAATGTGAGAAGGATAGAGAGACGGATCAAGGGGTTTTTGTGTACAAATTGCAAAAACCTAGTGGGAAGGTGCAGCAAGTGGTTCGGTAGGTAAATGCATAATGGGCTTTATTGTAAGAAGCTTCGCGTTAAGAGGTATGTACATGTTATAGGGAATGCCAGAGAATGAGGTGGAGTCACAGACCATCACTGTTCTTGAGTAACATTTAGACATTTAAATAGAAATGGCATTGAAGGAAACAGACCCGTTGCATGCAAATGGGATTAGCGCAGATGAGCAAAAAGGTCAGCATGAACATGGTAGGTAGATGGGCCTTTTTCTATGCTGTACAATTCTATAATTCTGTGGACAGTGATGGTACAGTTGAGGCTACCTCTGGAGTACTGTTCAGTTTATCTCCCCTGAATTAAGAGGTTTGCCCTGGCAAAATAAATTGGATGCTTATATTCTTTGGTATCTAGAAGATCTAGCGTTATTGAAGTCAAAGATCTTGAGACAGGGCATGAATCAAGATGTTTCCACCAGTGGGGAAAATCTCAAATGAGGGGACAAGATTAAGGGAGCAGTCACTTAAAACTGAGGATTGTAGGAACCTCTCCCAGAGGGTGTTAAACTGTAGTAAGTTAACATCTGGAGAGGTATGGAGGATAGATCCTTGGGGTTGTGAAGGAGGGTAGATACGTTTTTGACAGGTGAGGGAATTGACTGTACTGGGACAAACAGCAAGAAGAGAAGATGCCTGTAGTACTTCAGTCATGATCATATTGAACATTAGCAGGCTTGATGGGTTGAGTGGCCGACCTCTCCTGTTTACTTGCGTTCTTAATCTAAATAACATTCCAAATAATCTCGTTTATCCTATCTCCCAAGATGATTCACTTTTCTTGTGGAACTTTTATTTCTCAAAGGGATGTTCAATTTTGAGAATCTGAAATTAGTTATTTTGCCATTATTTGGCACAACAGTTCAAACTAAATGTCCATGGTACTTTAACAAATGCACCCTTCATATCAACATTATTTTCTTTATTGATGTTCTAAACTATAATTTCTACTTCATTCTGAGTTGGTTTGTTTTGTAATTAGTTCTATGAAGTATTGTTTCAATATACTTACCAGCATGCATTCTGTAAACTTGCGCCAAGCTAATTTTGTTTATTTAATGTGCCCAATTAAATTTGCCATGATTATGCACAAGCTCTGTAAAGGGATTTGTACCAATCCAAATAGTATACTGCGCCTCCTCGATTGTCAAAGTGAGACCAAAAGCAAATTGGAGGAACAGCACCTTGGGCAGCTTACAACCCAGTGATATGAATATTGATTTATTTAACTTCAAGTAACCCTGGCATACCCTCTCTATCGGTCCCTCCCCCACCCAAGTAGTCGTATTAGTTTCAAAGTCGTCTTGTTGAGTCCCATTGTCTGCAGCCTGTTTTCATTTAGCCAACAGCTAACAATGGCCTGTTTCCTTTATTATCGTTACTTTTGGTGGGGGGGGGGCACAATTATTATTTGTTGTTGTTGCTCGATCTCCAAAAACCTGGGGTATAATATCCCCCTTTCCCCCCCCCCCCCCCCCTCTCTCTCTCTCCCCCTCCCTCTCGGGGCCAACTCTCTCTCTCTCTCTCTCTCCCTCTCTCTGTCACCCTCTCGGGGCCAACTCTCTCTCTCTCCCCCTCCTTCTCTCCCCCACTTCCCCCCCTCCCCCGACACTCGCTCTCTCCCTCTCTCTCTTTCCCCTCTCTCTCGGAGCCGACCCTCCCTCCATTCCGCTCGGCGGCTAATCACAGCGCTTTGTTCACTGCCCCATATCTCGACTGAACCGCGCAGTGATTGGCCGTTGAGCGGAGGGGAGGGAGGTTTTTGGGGGGCAGTCAGCTTCCACCGCGGCTGGTCGTGGTTTTGCCGCGCTCACTGTGCGCTTGTTCTGAGATTCTGGATGGCGGAGGTCCTCAGAAGAAGAGAAAAATACGCCTGCGGGCCGGATAATTTCTGGTTATGAAGCATGTCTCGCCAAAAAAAGTGGAGTGGCTGCAGCCCCCACCAGTTCCGCGGCCCATGTTATGTCACATCTCCTTGGGAAATAGTGAAAGGTCGCTTTGGCCCATCAAATCTATACTGACTCCGAGAACAATTCCATTCCTGTAACTTCTCCCCACATTCCTGTGAACTCTCACCAGGTTCCATCAGCTGCCTACACACCAGAGGTAATCCACAGTGACCAATCAATCCTCACACTCAATGATGTGGGAGGAAACCAAGCACCCAGAGGGAAACATACACATGCAACAACAACAGAGATCAGGATTGAACCTGGGACATTGGACTGATGAAGCAGCCTCACCAATTGCTGGTCATTTCCCACCATTCCACCCATCTCCCAACCACCCCTCCCCATCTCCAAACCACCTCGACCAAAAGATAATGGTGTGTTATTCCTTCACTGGGGCATGACCAGGCCTAACTAGTGTGTGAAATAGCTACTTCTTTCCCTTAGTATTTTCAACTGTTTCATACAGCATGGAAATAGACCCTTCGACCCAATTAATTCATGCTGACCAAGGTGTCCCCATCTAAACTAGTCCCATTTACCTGCGTTTGGCCCATATCTCCCTAAACCTTTCCTATTCATATACATGTCCAAGTATCATTTAAATGCTGTTATAGTACCTGCCTTAACTACCTCCTCTGGCAGCCCTTTCCATATACTCTGAGCTCGGAGTTGAAAAAGTTGCCCCTCGGATTCCTATTAAATCTTGCCCCTCATCTCTCACCTTAAATCTATGTCCTCTGGTTCTTGATTCCCCTACTCTGGATAAAATACACTGTGCATTCACCTTAAGATTTTATAAACCTCAGCAGCAGGGAATAGAGTGCTAGCCTGCCCAACCTTTCCCTTTAGGTCAGGCTCTCAAGTCCTGGCAATAGCCTTGACCATAGTGCAGACTGTCCTGAAGACATTTCCATGAACTGTCGCAAGCCCCCTAGCCTTCAAGCTTTTCTGCACAGAAAAAGATGAGATGAAATACTAAGAATGAAATCGCTCCCTGCCATTATACATTTTGAACCAAGGTTAAACCTCTTGGCAATTGCATAAGTATCCTTGTATTATTTCCTTTGAAGTCAAGAATTTTAATTTGGAACCTAGCTCTTTACAGTTTCACAGGAGACTCATTTATAGTTTTACTTCGTTGATTGATTTTTTTTCTCTGTGGTGCACATCCTTCACCCCTGTTTCCCATTGCCAATGGTATTTTCTTTCATGGCAAGTGGATTTCACTGCAAGAAACATCTTGCTCAAATTGTAATGTGTTCTTCTGAAACTGCATATAATATACAGTACAAGTTACAGGTTTGGTCGTGCATCTGGAGGAACAATTTTCTGGTGATAGTCCAGCTAAGGTTCACCAGATTTGTTCGTGAGCTGGCAAATTTATCAGAATCTATATATTTTCTGTAGTTTGAAAGAAAATAGATGATCTGAAGTGCAGAAAATTCATAAAAGGCGTGGCAGGGTAAATACAACGATAGCTTCTCCTAAAGAGCCTGTCCCACTTTCACGACCTAATTCACGACCTCTGCCGAATTTGCCCTTGACTCATACTCGCAGCATGGTCGTCACGAGGTCTTAAGAGGTTGTAGGTAAGGCGTAGGTAGGTCGTACTAGGCCGTGATGCTAGTCATAGGTACTAGTGGCATCAAGTAGGTCGGGGCGTTTTTTCAACATGATGAAAAATGTCCACGAGTAAAAAAAGGTCGTGAAAGTGGGACAGGCACTTAACTATACTGTTTGGTGAAAGAGTACACTGTGTAAAATGGCTGAAATCTTATTTTGAGACTGAGATGAGAGCATGCTTCTACAAGAGAGTAGTGAATCTTTATCATTATATATGCAAGGAGGCTCAGTTGGATATCCAAAGAATAAATAGCAAAATTCTAAGATATTAAAGAAATCAAGGGATATTGGCGACAGGAGAGCAAAGTGAAGTGAAGTTCAGATATGAAGATCACCAATGATTCTATTGAAGGATGGAGAGAAGGCAGGTACGGGATACTGAGTTGGATGATCAGCCATGATCATATTGAATGGCGGTGCAGGCTCGAAGGGCCGAATGGCCTACTCCTGCACCTATTTTCTATGTTTCTAGCAAGTAATAAGGAGCCAATTGACCCAATCTTATCTGCTAACTTTTATTGTTCCCTATATAATAGGTGGCCAATTAGCCCATTGAGTTAATGCAGGCTCTCAGAGCAGAACCATCAGTCCTATTCCTCTGCTTTCCTGCAAGCTATTCTTTCTCATCTGCTCATTAAATCTCCCCCACTGATTTGTCCGACCACGCTGATGTTAGGGTTAATTAACAGTAGCTAGTTAGCCTCCTGACCAGCAACGCCCATTTAATTCTTGTTGAATATTTTTGAAATTACATGGCATGCTTGCCTTCATTGGATATTGTATTGAGTACAAGAGTTAGAACATAATGTAACTTTTCTTGCGCTCTATTTTCTTCACCATCATTCTGTTACTTTGGCTTTATCTTTAGTTTTCTCATTTTTCCCTTCAAGTCATTTGGACTTCTGCAGAACAGTACAGCACAGAAACGTGCCTTTCGAGCCACAATGAAAAACAAACCGAGAATTGACGTATTTTAGGCCACAGTCAGCACGTTCTACAGTTCTAGTAGTTTAGTCCAGAGATAGAGCAGGGAAACAGGCCTTTCGGCCTACCAGGTCCATGCCGACCACTTATCACCCAGCCACGCTAGTTCTATATTATCCTACATGCCTCCATTTATTTTGGGATATTGGGAATCCTCCCTGATCACTACAACATTTTGTTGTTCTTGTGAATTTAACCCTCTGACTGCATCTTTGGTATTGAAACAAGGAACTGCAGATGCTGGTTCACACAAAAGGACACGAAGTGCTGGAGTAACTCAGCAGGTCAGGCAGCATCTCTGGAGAACATGGATTGATGACCTTTCTGATCGGGACTGAAGAAAGGTCCCGACACGAAAACTCACCTGTCCATGTTCTCCAGAGATGCAGGAATTACTTGAAATTAGAGATGATTCCCTCCATCGATGCTGCCTAATCTACTGAGTATCTTCAGCATTTCTGTTTTTACAATGCCAGGCTATCTTAGATGTTCTTTTATTTATTCTTTGTTAACAACTAATTTTACATTTTATTTCTTATTCTCGGGCTGTTTGTCCCTATCAGTACCCTTGTACACATACTTTTTCTCTCTGTTGCCAGTTCCTTTTCCCTCTACCAGATTTTTTTTCACTTGGTATTGGTGAATCTAGTGAAAATAATTCAATTCTGTTGAGGTGAAATTACGCTAGCATGTGTAACTCCAATATCTTCCAGGCGTGTTCTTGTATCCTGGAACCAAGCTGTCTCTTCTATACCATCCCTTCAGCATTCATGTGCACCATCCTGCTATTTCTGTAAATGCCAACACTTGCTGGAGATAGTAATAGAAACATTACCAGCTTGTTGGTTATCCAACAAGCTGGTAATATCAATTCTTGATATTTAATCTCTTTGTTTCCACAAAATCAGTGCATATTGCCTATTTCATTTCAATCATGTAAAATTGGTATTCATATGGTCTCCCCCCTTACAATGACATGTGTAGCTTTATATATTTGTAAGGGGAGGGTCCATATTAATACCAATGATATGATTGAAATAAAATAAGGGCAGCACAGTGGCACAGCAGTAGAGTTGCTGTCTTACAGTTCGAGAGGCCCAGTTTCGATCCTGACTATTGATGCTATCTGTACGGGGTTTGTATGTTCTCCCTGTGACCATGTGAGTTTTCGCAGGGTGCTCTGGTTTCCTTCCACATTCCAAAGACGTACAAGTTTGTAGGTTAATTATCTTATATGAATTTCTCCTAGTGTGTGGGATTGTACGGGTGATTGATGGACTCGGTGAACCATACGCCCTGTTTCCATGCTGTATCTCAAAGCTAAACTAAAAGTGTTGGCATTTACGAACATCATCGGAAACATGTCAGCAGTGACTGTATTTGTTTCCCTAAACCCTATTGTTCATGCTTTACTAATTTCTTTACACCAACCACCAACCCTCTGTGTAGGAGTCACACGTGGTTCTGATTGATTGAATTGATTGAAATATACAGCAAAGAAAAAGGCTCTTCTGCCCACCGAGCCCACACCAACCATCGATTATTCATTGACACTACTTCTATGTTTTACATTCACTCCCTACGCACTCGAGGCAATTTATAGCAACCAATTTACCTAGAAACCCGCAAGTCTTTTGAATTTGAAAGGAATTAGCCTGTCCCGCTGAGTTACTCCAGGATTTTGTGTCTATATTCGGTTTAAACCAGCATCTGCAGTTCCTTCCTACACAGTAAAGGGCCTGTCCCACTGTACGAGGTAATTCAAGAGTTCTCCCGAGTTATCCCCTGATTCGAACTCGGAGATTGTCCGTAGCAGGTCCGTAGGAGTTTGTGGATGTCTCGTAGCGAGTGGCTTGTATGAGTAACGGTAGGTACTCGGGAAATCTGGTAAACTCGTGACGTTTTTTCGACACTGTGAAAAATGTCCACGTGTAAAAAAATACTTGTGATGAAAAAAATTGTTACTTTTTACTCGTACGAGACATCCACGAACTCTTACGGACCCGCTATGGACATTCTCCGAGTTCGAATCAGGGGAATACTCGGGAGAAGTCTTGAATTACCTCGTACATTGGGACAGGCCCTTAAGGCTGTGAGGTCTGTCTACAATTGAGGCTGGATAAGATTGATTCTGTACCTAATCACTGATTTGTGTAATATTGTGGTCAACTTTCTTTTCAGTATGTTTGGGAACGATTAACATCAGCATTTAAACACAAGAACTATCGAACTCGCGATGGAGTCTGTCTTTGTCTCATTACCACACTCACCAAGTAAGTGTTTGTTCTGCTTATTTTGTTCAGTTACCATGAAATCCATGAAACCAAAAATGTTGACCTTTAATCAATTTTATAATGTTTTTAAAAGGATTATAACCTACTTTCTTCACAAAAGTTAAATTATAAGTTAGCAAAGAAAATTTTCAGGGAGAGAAATGTACACAAGAAAAATGTATACTCAATTATCAGTTCCCTTTCATGATGGTTTGCTTTTAAATAAATATTCTCAATTAAAATAATTGGCGAGTCAGTGTAATTTATGTTTTTAAGTATTTGTGAAATTATAGTCATGAAGCATGGAAACAAATATTTTGGCCTCATTTGTTCATGCTAGCCAACATGCCTATATACGTGAATTCCATTTGCCCAGTGTTTGGCTTATCTCCCTCTATCCTGTCTATTCATCTGTCCAAATGTCTTTTAAACATTGTAACTGTACATGCATCTAAGACATCTGGCATTTTGATCCATATAACCAACAATCCTCTGTATGAAAAACTTGCCTCTTAGGTCCCTTTAAACCAGCCCCTCTTACCTTAAACCTATATTCCCCTATCCTGGGAAAAAGACTCTGACAGTTATGCCCCTTATAATTTCTCTCAAATTATCTCGGGTCACAACTTGGCCTCCAACTTGTGTGGAAAATGGTTCCAGCCTATCCAATCTTCCCTTGTAACTCAAGCTCTCCAGTCCAGGCAATATTTCTGTGCATTTTTTCTGCACCCTCTCGCTATCCCACAATTGACGACTGCATAGGGGTTAGCTCCTGCGCCAATGCAGAACTCACGGACTTCATTAACTTCACTTTCCATCCTGTACTCAAATTCACTTGGACCAACTCCGACAACTCCCTCCCATCTTTTGATCTCACTGTCTCCATCACAGGAGATAGACTATCGACTGACAACTATTATAAACCTACTGAATCTCACAGCAATCTAGACTACACGTCTTCCCATCCTGCCTCTTGCAAAAACTCTATCCCCTACTCCCAATTCCTCTGTCTATGCCGCATATCTGTACCCAAGAAGAGATGTCCTCATTGTTTAGGGAAGGGGATTCCCCTCTTCCATCGTAGAAGAGGCCCTCACAAGAGTCTCCTCGATATCCCACAGTTTAGCTCTTGCTCCCCCTCACCCCAGTCACAGCAGGGACAGAGTTTTCCCTGTTCCTCACCTTTCACCCCAATAGCCACCACATACAGCACATAATCCTCTGACGTTTCGCCACCTCAAACCACTACTAACCACATCTTAGGTCATAAGGTCATGTGATGGGGCAGAATTAGGCCATTCGCCCCATCAAGTCTACTCCGCCATTCAATCATGGCTGATCTATCTCTCTCTCTCCTAACCCCATTCTCCTGCCTTCTCCCCATAACCCCTGACACTCGTACTAATCAAGAATCTATCCATCTCTGCCTTAAAAATATCCATTGAAGGCCTCCACAGTCTTCTGTGCCAAAGAATTCCACAGATTCACCACACTGAATAAAGAAATTCCTCCTCATCTCCTTCCTAAAGGAACATCCTTTAATTTTGAGGCTATGACCTCTATTCCCAGACTCTCCCACTAGTGGAAACATCCTCTCCACATCCACTCTATCCAAACCTTTCATTATTCGGTAAGTTTCAATAAAATCCCCCCCTCGTCCTAAACTCCAGTGAGTACAGGCCCAGTGCTGTCAAACTCTCATCATATGTTAACCTATTAATTCCTGGGATCATTCTTGTAGACCTCCTCTGCACCCTCTCCTGAGCCAGCACATCCTTCCTCAGATATGGTGCCCAATATTGCTCACAATATTCCAAATGCAGCCTTACCAGTGCCTTATAGAGCCTCAGCATTATATCCCTGTTTTTGTATTCTAACCCTCTTGAAATAAAGGCTGGCATTGCATTTGCCTTCCTCACTACTGATTCGACTTGCAAATTAACTTATTGAGAATCCTGCGCCAGCACCTCCGATTTCTGGATTCTCTCCCCATTTAGAAAATAATCTACGCCTTTATACCTACTACCAAAATGTTTCATAGTGAGAACAGCAAATAATTGACCTTTAAGTTTTCCTCAGGTTCGTATACTCCATGTTGGAGTATAGGATTTTCTCACTGCTTCCCTTAAAGTTTCAAGGGCCTGTCCCACTTAGGCGATTTTTCAGCAGACTGCCGGCGACTGTCAAGTTCGCGGCACTCGCCTGAAAAACCGGGAACTGGAACGGCGACTGTCAGAGTGGAACACACACACACACACACACACACACACAGCCACACAGACGCACAGATGCACATCGCAAAGGCGGGGGTCAGGGAAAGCGGGGGAGCGCTGTCTGAAATTCACACGGTGCAAAGCCAAGGTGATACAGACACACACCGCGATGAACAGGAAGGTTAAGACGGCTAGCACAGTGTCCTTTAAAAGGGAGGGGGGGGGGAGAAGAAGGGGGAAGAAGGAGTGGAGACACTTTTAAGAAGCCAGACAACTTTTAATAAACCAGAGATACACAGCTGTGAAGTTTGGCGGGCATTTAACATTACTGGTCGGTTATCCTTGGTTCTGAAAACTCGTGCTTACGTTTTCCCCCCAATGAGCCAATGAAAATGCCCGGTCAGCAAAGTCGATTAACTAAAACTACCTACGACTACCTCGACTACCTATAACTACATGGCGACCCCACTACAACTGCACCCACGGCTACAGGCTTATCGATTTTCTCCATGGCAACCAATTTTTGGTCGCAGAAACATTTTCAACGTTTGAAATTTTGCGGCGACCATACTGAGGCCGCGACTGATTCACAGAATGCAGGAACTCCTCGCGACCATGAAGGAGACTCACCAGAGACTACCAGCGAACATGTGGCGACCATGTGGCGATCATGAGGCGAGCGCGGAGTCTCCTGCACTTGCCTAAAAAGTCGCCTAAGTGGGACAGGCCCTTCAGTCTTGGAGGATTATGTAATAATTTTAAATTAGTTAATCTGACACATATTCAAAAGTGAACTGTACATTTATTGCCAAATCACATATTTAATTCTAAATCATTCTGCAGTAATTTGGCTATTGGACTGGCATGTGGGGGTTATTTTCTGTGATTTATTTAAATAATTGCTTTGTTATTTGCTCAAAAATAATGCAAACATTTTTTTTCCAGTTATGGAGCACAGTCATTGACATTAAGCAAAATAGTACCACATGTATGCAATCTCCTTGGGGATCCAAATAACCAGGTATGATTTTTTTTTTTAGCATTTCTTAATAATATAACAAATGGTGTTGTAAATGTACAATATAATTAAGCTATGTGATGTTTTTCAGTACAGTTCTTGATGCGCCATTTTTGAGAGCTCCTCTTCTGAAATAGTACAAACACTCCCCAATTTACACAATAGGCGACTTGCGTATACTCACACTTGTGTTAACAATTCTGTACTCAGTCTCTAGTGCAATGAAGGCAGTGTGTAATTTCCACAACACTGTATGATCATTCGTTTACATCAGAAACATGCCGTCAATAGCGCAGGTGCTTACCCAGAAAGCCGTGCGCTGCAGAAAGCGCCCCAATAGTGAGGGGGGCACCGTTGAGACGGTTAATAATCTCAGTGACTTATTTTGGCAGGGCATGGTAATTCTGATTTACGCAATATCTGTCTTCCGTGAAGGTTCATAGAACGTAACCCTTAAGTAAGTCGGGGAGGGTTTGCCTATCTGTTAAAAACCAGGATTAATATTGCGCACCAAATATGTTAAAATGCAGCAGAAACCGATAATGCTGTTGTGTGCACTGTGTTGTTCCAGGGAAAGTGAACGATTCGGTGGCATTGAAACATTTTTATTATGTGTGATTTAGACTTTTTGCATTTAGTACAAAGTAATGACACCGATCAATAGTGCTCAAGCTCAATGGAGGAATGTTGCTGATAGAGTTGTGATGCCCCCCCCCCCCCCCCCAGTGACCTCAATAATGTTACAGAAACCCAAGTACAGTTTTTACCAGAGAGTCTGAGGAGTTTAAATGTTGTCTTTAAATCTGGAATATAACATTTGTATTGTACTGGTAACTCTGAACCTGACCATTTCCCCCTCCCCCTGCTCCCACCCCTGGTGTTGGCACGTTATGGCTGGGCATGTGACATTTGTAATGAACCTGTGAAGGGTTTATTGTCACCTCTGAAATGTATGATCTTCACCAGTATTAAGGACATCACTTGCATTTTTCCCTATAAGAGATACAATCTGAGTTGGGCATTTATTGCTGTGGTTTATTCCGTAAGAAACCTGTATCTCCTTTCCTGATTTGCCAGGAAGGGCCTTCCTTTCCTTCTCAGATGACAATGATTCAAGAAGGTGACTATTCATTACTTTATCAAGAGCAATTAGTGACCAGTAAGAAATGTCAGCCCCGCTTGGTATTCTGGACAGAGATTTTTGAATGTGAAGTCATGTGTGATGTCTGTTAGAATTTTTGAGGTTGTAAAGAGCAGAACACTTGATCATTTGTGTTTGGACTTTGGGAACACTTTTGATAAGTTGCTGTCAAGAGATAGTTATAGAGAGAGTCATATAGCGTGGAAACAGGCCCTTCGTCCCATCTTGCCAAGGCCGACCAACATGCGTCATCTACACTAGTCCCACCTGCCTGCATTAGCCTACATCCTTCTAAACATATCCTATCCATGTATCTGTCTAAATGTATTTTAAACATTGTGATAGTACCTCCCATCAACTACCATTACAACTTTGGAAACTTGTTCCATTTCCCCCTCACCTTAAACCTACAGTATAACCTCTGGCTCCTGATTCCTCTACTCTGGGTAAAAGACTCCGGACATTTACCCTATCTAATCCTCTCATGATCTTGGACAACTCTATAAGATCACCCGTCATACTCCTGCGCTCCAAGAAATAAAGTCCTAGCCTGCTCAACCTTTCCATGTAGCTAGGCTCTTGAGTCCTGGTAACATCTTCGTGAATCCGCTCTGCACCCTTTCCAGCTTAACAACATGTTTCATATAACAGGATGACCAAAACTGAACAAAAATACTCCAAATGTGGTCTCACCAATACGCTGACTGATGAAGCCCAATGTGCCAAAAGCTTTCTTGACCACACTGTCCATCTATGATGCCACTTTCAGGTAACTATGAACCTGCACTCCTAGATCCCTCTGCTCTGCAACACTGACACTAGTTCTGCTATTCACTGTGAAGGTCCTGCCGTAGTTTGACCCTGCAAAATGCAACACAGTGCACTTATCTGTATGAAACTCTATTAACTATTCCTCAGCCCACCTGCCCAACTGATCACGGTCATGTTGAAATTGTTGTTAACTTTCTTCACTATCTACGATGCCACCCACTTTCATGCCATCTGCAAACTTGCTAATCATGCCTTGTACACGCTCATCTCGATCGTTAATATAAACAACAAACAGCGGTGGGCCCAGCGCTGATCCTTGAGGAATCCCACAAGTCCACATAGACCTTCGGTCTGAAAAACAACGTTCCACCATCACCTACTGCTTCCTTCCATGAAGCCAGTTATCTATCCAGTCGGCTAACTCTCCCTGGGTCCCATGCGATCTAACCTTCTAGAGCAGCCGGCCAAGCAAAATTTATCAAACGGCTTTCTGACGTCTACAGCTTTGCCCGCATCAATCTTTTTAGTTACCTCCCCAAAAAACTCAATCAAATTCGTGAGACATTATCTATCACGTACAAAACCATGCTGACTCACCCGAATCGGTCCCTTGTATCCAAATGTTTATATATTCTATCCCTCAGAATACTCTCTCGTAACTTTCCTACCACAGCCATTATACTCACTGGTCTATAGTTCCCATTCTTTTCCATGCAATCTTTCTTAAATTCTTAAACTAAATTAAAGGGCCTGTCCCACTTGGCGATTTTGCCGGCGTCATATCAGTGTCATCAAAAGATATTGAACATTTCAAACTCCAGTGGCGACAAAAAAACACCGCGCGTCATACTTCATCACGCCGCATCATACGTCATCACGCTGCGTCACTGCCGCGTCATACGTCATCACGCGCGTATTTTTCGGTGACCTGATACGTTAGCCAATGATGCCGGCAGTCGCCGAAAAAATCGGCAAGTGCGACAGGTCCTTAAAACTCTTGATTCCCATGCAACTTGGAATGGATTAAGGACCGGTTCATGCACAGTAGATGGTATAAATAAATGGGACATTTTGGGTTTGGGATGCTGCAGTTGGTGGGATGTTACAGAAATTGGTACTGGGGTCCCAGTCATTCGCAGTCTAAATCAGCGACTTGGGTGAAGGTGACAAGGGCAATACAACCAAATTGGATGATGATATAAGGATGGATTGCAGTGTCGGCAATGTGAGACAGTTCATCACCAAGAGGGTAATGCATGGACTGAATTTTATGTTATTCGGCTGTGAAGGTTCATTTGTTCAGTATACTGAAGAAAGAGAATGATAGTTTATAGCTATTAAGGATTGAAAGGATTTTTTTTCATTATTCCTGTGCATTCTTAAATCAATCACAAGGGGGCAGAAGATACTCCTGGCAGATAAAAATAAGGAGAATCCAAAAATAATTTGTAAATACATTATGGGGAAGAGAATAATTAAGAGAAAATAGGTCCACTCAGAAACCAAAGTGGTCATCCATGTGTGGACACAAAATGCCAGATTAACCCAGTGGGTCAGGCAGCATCTCTGGAGAACATGGATAGGTGACTTTTCAGGTTGGGACCTTTCAGACAGACATCCCGATGTAAAACGTCACCTATCTATGTTCGCCAGAGATGCTGCCTGACCCACCAGTTACTCCAGCACTTTGTGTCCTTTTTTGTAAACCACCATCTGCAGTTCCATGTTTCTACATCTATGTGTGGAGGAGATGGGCATGGTCCACAATGAATATTTCACATCTGTTTCTACCGTAGTGAAAAACATGAAGGATAGGGAACTTGGGACAGTTAATAAAGATGCCTTGAGGATAGTCCGAACGTGGCCTCACCATCGGCTTGCGCACTGTAAAATAACATCTCAACTTCTATACTCTGTACTCTGACTGATGAAGGCCAATGTGCCAAAATCCCTCCTGACCACCCTATCTACCTGTGATGCCACTTTCAAGGAACAATGTTGGTTTAAGGTTGGTCTGAAGAAAATCCCAAAGCTTCTTATACCTACAAGTAACCAGAGAAAGATTAGGACCGCTCAAGGCTAAAGGAGGGAATTTGTGCTTGGAGTCTTGGGATGTAAACAAGGTGGCGAAATAGTACTTTGCATCTGTTTTCACCAAGGTGAAGAACATGGAGGGCATGGTGGAGAATAATAATGTGCAAGGGCAGTTTGAAATTAAAAAGGAGGTGGTGTTGGGCTGCTCAAATAGCATTAAGGTGGATAAATTGAGGCTTTGGTCAAGAGTAAGAAGGGCGCAAGGGACAGGTGTAGGAAGCTGGGATCAAATGTAGCCCTGGAAGAATTTCAGGAACTAAGAAGCAAGCTTAGAAACAAAATCTGAAGGGAAAAAAGGGGACAGGAGATAGCTCTGGCAGATAGAATTAAGGTGAAAGATTTTACATAAAGAGAAAAAAAGGGCAACCAGTGAGAGAGAGAGAGAGAGGGACCTCTGGGGAATCAAAGTGGTCAACTCTGCATGCAGCCACAGGAGATGGGCAAGGTCTTCAATAAGTATTTCTCCTCTGTTTTTACCATGGAGAAAGACAGGAGGACTGAGGAACTTGGAGCAGTCACTGGATTTGTCTTGAGAGCAGTCAGTGTTACGGTCGAGGAGGTGCTGAAGGTCCTGACGTGTATGAAGGTAGACAAATCTCGCGGGCATGAGCAGATATATTCAATGACACTGTGGGAAGCTAGAGAGGAAATTGCAGGAGCCCTGGCTGAGATTTATGAGTCATCATTAAATCCAGGCGAGGTGGCAGAAGACTGGAGGGTGGCAAATGTTGTGCCATTATTCAAGTAGGGCTGCAGGGAAAAGGCTGGGAACTACAGTGAACTTAACATCTGTTGTTGGAAAGTTACTGGAGCGCATTCTGAGGGATAGGACATACATGCATTTAGATGGCCAAGGGCTGATTAGGGATAGTCAGCATGGTTTTGTATGTGGGAGGTCATGTATCCTGAATCTGATTGTTTTTTTGAAGATGTGACAAAAGGGTTGATGAGGGCAGAGGAGTAGATGTATACATGGATTTCAGGAAGGTTCTGCATGGTAAGCTGCTCTGGAAGGTTAGATCCCATGGGATCCAATGATAGATGGCTGAATGGATAGAAAATTGGCTTTGTGGAAGGAAGCAGAGGGTGATGGTGACAGGTTGCTCCTCGGACTGAAGGTCTGTGACTAGTGGTGTGTCTCAAGGTTTGGTGCTGTTTGTCATCTATATCAATAATTTGGATGAGAACGTACATGGCATGATTAGCAAGTTTGCAGATGACACAAAATGAGTGGTATTGTAGCGAGATCTTGATCAGTTGAGCAGGTGGACTGAGCAATGATTGATGGAATTCAATGCAGAGAAATGTGAAGTGTTGCATTTTTAAAAAGCTAACCTGGGCAGGACCTATACAGTGAATGGCAGGGCTCTGGGAAGTGTTGTAGAGCAGAGGGGTCTAGGACTGCATGTACATATTTAATTGAAAGTGGTATCACATCAGTCAGAGTATTAAGTATAGAAGTTGGGAGGTCATGTTGCAGTTGTATAAGACATTGGTGAGGCCGCATTGTGTTTGTTCTGGGCACCATGTTATAGGCAAGATTTTCTCAAGCTAGAATGGGTGCAGAGAAAATTTACGAGAATGTTGCCAGGACACGAGGGCCTCAGATGTAGGGAAAGGTTGAACAGGCTAGGATTCTATACCTTGGAGCCAGGCACGTGCCGTCAGGGTAGGCAAGGTAGGCAGTGCCTACCCTAACTAAACTTATAAAATGGTAATTATTAAATATCTATATTACTAAAAGTAGCAATGTTACAAAATTTTGAGATTTTACAAATCAAGTCTGCAATTTATCCCATCAGATAAAGCATAAAAAGAAGTTTAATTTGACACCTAATTCACTTTCATATCTCAAGTATTTAAAATGTTATGGCCATTTTCATACTCGGAAATTAGCATCTTGTTCCCTATTGATTTTCTATGGACATAACAAAAAAGCTGTGATCGTGGACAGTCAAAAGCCCATAACTTTCTTAAAAATTAAGAGAACTGAATGAAATTTTCGGTTATCATAGATTGAAGCATTCTGAAACATATATAAAATAATCTTACTTGGATGACCTGAAATTAAAGCATATAATTAGTTAGTTGTAGCTAATTCCAAACTTCAATTACTAGATATAAACATCTATCCATTTCTTAATAAATGATTAACATTTTTAAATAGCCTAAGTGTCCAAATAATATTCACAAATAATTCACAATAAAACATGATTTTTAAATCTCATTTACATTAATTTATAGGCCAAATGGAAGGAATTTAGTGTTCAATTGCTGTAAATTAATGTCCATTTAAATCAGCTTTCCAGTGGGATTCTGTGAACGCGCTGGTTTAGAACGTTCACATTGCGGTAGATTTGTGCCCTCAAATGCCCAGAAAAATACTGCGGGATTTAATGAGCCCCAAATTAGCTACTCGCAACATTAAACTTTGTATAAAGGGATCTTAAGAAGCCCTTTTTGATATATATTTTTTTATTAAAGGTAATCAATTACAATGCTTCAAACAACTTTATATCAAATTAATTCAATTTGCATTAAGTAAAACACTAGTAATACTTATCTACTATTTTTTTTAGAAATAATGATAGAAAAAGAATAGAACAGTTATAAATCATTAAGAGAGTGATTAAATAATAATTTGATTATATATAAGAAAGAAAAGAGAAACGAAAAAAAAAAAAAAAAAAAAATGAAAAACCACAATATGTATTGTTAATAACACTACTACAAGTGATAGTATCAATAAAGACATATATGTTAATTCCAATATAAAAATGAATTATTCTCACCAAATCCCGCAGGGTGCACGCCGAGCTGTGTTGCCAAGAACAGCTACTTCTCTAAATACTGTATATATGGAGACCATATCTGTTCAAAAGAATTATACTTGTCCAATAGGACAAATCTAATTCTTTCCAGATGTAACGTCTCCATCATCTCTGTTGCCCACATTTTGGTTGTGGGGGATAATGTTCCCTTCCAAAATTTCAATATGATTTTTTTCCCAATTATCAAACAGTAATCAAAGAAATTTCTTTGATTTACTGTAAGTGATAGATGTAAATCCGGAATTCCAAATATTATTAGCTTTGGGTTAGGGTCCAATTTAACTTTGATGACTTCAGAAATAACTTTAAAAATTTCTGTCCAGTAATAATTCAATTTAGGACATGTAACGAAACTATGTATTAAATTTGCCTCTGCTTTCTTGCACTTATCACAAATAGCGGAGAGATTCGGAAAAATACTATTTAATTTAGTTTTCGAATAATGTAACCTATATAATACTTTAAATTGTATCAATATATGTCTGGCGTTTAATGAACACCGGTGTATTCGTTGTAGACTTTCTTCCCAGTTTTCTTTTGTTATAGCCAATCCCATTTCATTTTCCCATGCTTGACGATATATTTCCGTTATTGGATTCTCCTTATCCAAAATGATGTTATATATATAGGCTATTAATTTTTCTGTATTTGGATATAAATTAAACAGTTCGTCTAACAATCCTGCTTCTTTATTTTTATAATCTTGTGTATTGGATTTAATATAATCTCTAATTTGTAAATACCTAAACAAATGTTGTGGAGACAATCCATAAATATCTTGTAACTCCTGGAATAAAAGAAATTTTCCTTTTCTATAAAGGTGTTCTATCCTTGTAATTCCTAAATCATCCCATTGTTTAAACCCCCCATCTAATATAGCAGGTTTAAACGATGGGTTATTCATAATTGGTAATCTAAATGAGAGATTATCCAAATGTAGAGTCTTAACTATTTGTTTCCAAATACGTCTATTATTATATATTATTAGGTTGTCTTTATAATTTTTTTTTTGTACTTCCGTTGGTGCAAAAATTATCGAACCTACATTGAAAGGTAGACAGTCTTCCTTTTCTATATTTAACCATGTCGGTTCATGATCCATATTTACCCACCAGAAATTCATATTCTTAATCTGAACAGCCCAAAAATAATATAAAAAGTTTGGAAGTGCTAATCCTCCATTTATCTTAGCTTTGCATAGATGTTTTTTATTTATTCTGTGATTTTTATAATCCCAAATAAAACTATTAACAATATTATCAATTTAAAAAAAAAAAGTTTTCGGAAGAAAAAAAGGAATAGCCTGAAACAAATATAACAACTGTGGTAGAAATACCATCTTTATGGCACTTATTCTACCAATCATGGATATAGGAAGTGTTTTCCAATATAAAATATTTTTTCTAAGTTTATCTAATAGTTGAGGATAGTTGGATTTTATTAATGAGTTATGAGTTTTAGTTACGTTAATCCCTAAAGAAGCCCTTTTTAACGTAAAAATAAACAGCCTACCTTCCGTTTTCCCCTGTATGAGATCTGGCCCGTTGTCGGCGGTCGCGGGTTTAGAGGTTAATTTTTAACCTACTATAACAATTAAATAAAGCCCGTAAAACTAATAATAGCTCAAGCGACGGAATCTTCCAGCGATTTTTCGTTAATGATTAACTAGGCTGAAAAACCTCGATTTGAACAGCCTACGGAAAATCGCGTTTTAAACCCGCCCCCCTCTAAACGGCGCCAAAATCGCGCACACGGGCTGGGACAGATTTTCAGCGACCTTCAGGTACGTTTTGCAACATACCTACTAAAAGTAAGATTTTGACCGCTTTTGACTCACTGCGATGTGATTTCCGAGAGAACGCCGCCACTTACGGCCGTCATTTTTGGCCACCTCGCTCAGAGCCCCCCTCCGCCGAACTGGACTGGAGGATTTTTCCCATCGATGAAAAATCAGAAAAATCAGAAAGATATTAATGTTTTTAAAAATGTCACCATTCTCTCTGCTGCCCCCGCTGGCGGCAGGGGAGAGGGACTATAAAACCCAGAAGTGTGGTGGCTCACTCAGAGGGTGACGTCAAGATGGCGCCGAGTACAGGCGCCGTTGAATAATTCAGGAGAGCTGCTCTGTCTATGGTGAGTGTGTTTGTTGGATGTTATTTAAAACACGTTTTTGCTTCAGCACCAGCAGCCTCTACAGGAGGCTTTAAACATTTGTTTTACACACTGTATATTCAACAAGTTCTGAAGTTACTTGGCATTTTAGTATTGGGTGTGTGTGTGTGAATGAGTCTGTGTGTGTGTGTGTTTGTGAATGAGTCTGTGTGTGTCTGTTTGAGTGAGTCTGTGTGTGTGTATGTGTGTGTGTATGAGTCTGTGTGTGAATGAGTCTGTGTGTGTGTGAATGAGTCTGTGTGTGTGTGTGTGTGTGTGAATGAGTATGTGTGTGTGTGAATGAGTGTGTGTGTGCGAATGAGTCTGTGTGTGTGCATGAGAGTGTGTGTGTGTGAATGAGTCTGTGTGTGTGTGTGAGTGTGTGAATGACAAGGAGCAGAGTGGAGGGGGGGGGGGTGAAGGGAGGAGGGGTGATTGAGTGAACTGCCAGCGTACCAGGCGTAAGTGACTGCACTGCCAGCCCACGAGCCGTGAGGAAGTGATCTGCCAGCCCACCAGCCGTAAGTGACTGAACTGCTAGCCCAATAATCCATTCAGTTCACCCTCTTCCCCTTCTCTCTCACAGTCTGTCACCTGTTTTGGGCAGTTTCTCAGCTGCCAGCCTGCCAGGTCCGAGTGGCTATACTGCCAGGCCTTAGTGACTGAGCTGCCAGCCCAAGAATCTATTCGGCCCACAATGTCTATACTAGCCCTCTGGAAACCAGTACCTTCGGCCCACAACACCCATACTAGCGTCGCCCCCCCCCCCCCCCCCCACACTGGAGAGCAATATTGCATTGGGTGACCAGCCCTCCCGTGTGATGCTGGGATCCAATGGGTCCCACTTAGTCTAGTAAATAGTAAAGGCACGGGAGAATTATGCCTACCTACGAGATCGATCTCTTAGGTAGGTATAATTCTCCCTTGCTTTTCATCCGCAGTGCATGTAACACGCGAAAGTATGTGCAACACACGTGCGGTCGACGCTGCGTCAAGCCTTCAATGACAATGATCTGTAAAGGCGGCTGAAATTCTGCCTTTGCACCCTGGACTGCGTGCATGCGCATGCGCAGCGCAAGTTTCTTGGCGGGCTTGTCATTATCTTAAGAGTATCTTAAGATACAAAGAGAGAAGAATGGAGTTCGTGTACAAATAATATGGTAAGTAAATTTCTTTGAGCTACCGTATTTCCACGCACTGAAGACACTATATTTTACCCAAAAATAAGGCCCGAAAATGTACCTGCGTCTTGGAGGCCGAAGGCTACATTGTTAGCCAAGAAAGATAGACTTGGACCAAATTGCTATTATAACATGGGGAGGACACAATGAGGCCTAACACTGGGGTCGGCAACCTAAGGACCGGATCCGGCCCGTAAACCGGAACTCAAGCGAACCCAAGCGAGCCAACCTGGGAACTGCAGCCATTTGCGGGGCACGCAGCCGACCTGGGTGCTACAGCCAGACCTGGGGCAAGCGAGACAACCTGTGAACTGCACCTATTCGCGGGGCACGCAGCCGACCTGGGTGTCACAGCCAGACCCGGGGCAAGCGAACCAACTTGGCCACTACAGCCAGTCCCGGGGCACGCAGCCGACCTGGGAACTGCACCCATTCCCGGGGCAAGCGAGCCGACCTGGGAACTGCAGCCAGACCTGGGGCAAGCGAGCCGACCTTGGAACTGCAGCCACGCGCGGGGCACGCAGCCGACCTGGGAACTGCACCCATTCCCGGGGCAAGCGAGCCGACCTGGGAACTGCAGCCAGACCTGGGGCAAGCGAGCCGACCTGGGAACTGCAGCCAGACCTGGGGCAAGCGAGCCGACCTGGGAACTGCAGCCACTCGCGGGGCACGCAGCCGACCTGGGAACTGCAGCCACTCGCGGGGCATGCAGCCGACCTGGGAACTGCAGCCAGACCTGGGGCAAGCGAGCTGACCTGGGAACTTCAGCCATTCGCGGGGCATGCAGCCGACCTGGGTGTCACAGCCAGACCTGGGGCAACCGACGTGCTCAAAAGCAGTTGGTATTAGTTTTGAAATTCTCGTATCCTATTTTTGACCTGGCTTGGAGACCAGACAGTGTGGGGGCCAGCTCAAGAGCAAAGATCATAGAGCGGAGCGGGTCAGCGGGCGATGGATAACAGGACAGTAGGCGGTGGAGCTTACTCCTGTGTCAGCGCGAGTAACCTCAATTGGTCCCTTGAACTAGTATTATCATTCAATAAGATCACAACTGATTCAACGTGTGTTCCCGTTTTTCCCACCATCTCTCCACCTGCCATCACCCTCCACCTCCCACTCATTCAGTCATTCAGAATGGAGGAGATCTGGAAGCCTTGGGCAAATTAAATTGTTACTTTCTTTATTTTTATTTTATTTATTTTTTATTTTTTTGAGCGTGAGAAATTCTATGACCCGCCAGCCTTTTTTCAAAATTTAGCAACTCAAAATGGGGGTGCGTCTTCATTGCCGGGAAATATGGTATATGTTTTTAAATACTTTACTAAGAGATAAGGTTTTTGAAGACAAATTACTTTATAAAAGTCGACTGACTGCCAACCAGAGAGAACAATATGCGCATGCGTGGTTTTTAAAAGATTTTTTGAAAGCCGACTGACTGCCTATCCTGAGTAATTACTCACGGCATGTGCCTGCTTGGAGCATAGGAGGATGTGGGGTGATCTAAAAGAGGTGTACAAAATCATGAGAGGACTAGATTGGGTTGACGTATAGAGTATCTTGCCCTTGGTAGGGGAATTGAAAACCAGAGGGCATAGCTTGAAGGTGAGTTGGGAAAGATTTAATAGAAACCTGAGGGGTAACTCTTTCACACAAAGGGTGGTGGGTGTGTGGAACGAGCTGCCAGATAGTTGAGGCAGGCACTATCGCAATGTTTAAGAAACAGAATTAGACAGGTACATCGATAGGACCGGATAAGAGGGAGCCGGCGGGTGGGGCTAATGTAAATGGGACAAGTTGGTCAGTGTGGGCAAGTTGGGTTGAAAGGCCTGTTTGCACACTGTATAGCTCTATGACTATAATCACAGATTAGTGTGTGAGGTTTTGGACACATAAGAATTTTGCAATTGCTATCATCGCTTTTTAGCAATGGAAACTTTGTGAAAGCAATCAGTTCTCAAAAATTCATCAATGTTGGAATTATATTTCAATCAATTTTTAACCCCCTCCCCTGTGAAAACAATGACAGCATATTTCATTTTGCCTTGGAGTAAATTATTATCATGCAATTTTGTAGTTCTTTTCACATTCTCAGACTTCTTCGTGGACAGTTCATTTTTTTGGAAGTATGTTCATATGGTTTGTAAATTAGTGTAGTAGTGCATTTGTGTGTAGCTACTCTCCACAACTAACAAATGAGGCAAATTGTTAGTTACTCCCCACAAATGAGACAAATTGGTAGTTTATCTCCTGGCAGTGCTCATTAAGAGGTGAATGTTGGCATGGATTTATTCTTGTTTGAAATAGCAGTGAGGATCCTTGAAATAGCAGTGAGTGGCTACTATAGACAGCCAAGATTATTCTTGCACGAAAGGTAGCATTCCCTACAATGTCATGCTCCATGCTATTGCAGTGCCATGTAATATAAATTCATGTCATAGGAGCAGAATTAGGCCATTTGACCCATCGAGCCTGTTCTGCCATTCAATCATGGCTGATCTATCTATCCCTCTCAACCCCATTCTCCCTCCTTCTCCCCATAACCTTTGAAATCTATACTAATCAAGATCCTGTCAATCTCTGCTTTAAAAATACCCAAAGACTCGGCCTCCACAAATGGCAATGAATTTCACCGATTCACCACCCTATGACTAAAGAAATGTCTCTTCGTCATAATTCTAAAGTTTGTCCTTGCATTATGAGGCTGTGCCCTCTAGTCCTGGACTCTCCCACTAGTGGAAACATCCTCTCCACATCCACTCTATCCAGTCCTTTCACTATTCGGTAAGTTTCAATACGGGGTCCCCTCATCCTTCTAAACTCCAGCGAGTACAGGCTTGGTTTGGGAACAGCTCCATCCAAGACCGCAAGAAATTGAACTGAATTGTGGACGCAACCCAGACCATCACACAAACCAACCTCCCTTCCATTGACTCCATTTACACTTCATGCTGCCTGGGCAAGGCCACCAGCATAATAAAGGACGAGTCTCATCCCGGTCAATCTCTCTTCTCTCCTCTCCCATCAGGCAAGAGGTGTAGAAGTGTGAAAACCGCACAACTCCAGATTCAAGGACAGTTTCTTCCCAGCTAATATCAGGCAACTGAACTATCCAATCAACAGCTAGAGAGCAATCCTGAGCTACTATCTACCTGATTGAAGACCCTCGGACTATCTTTAATCTGACTTTACCGGTCTTTATCTCGCACTAAACGTTATTCACGTTATTCAGTTTATCATGTATCTGTACACTCTGGATGATTGCAGTCATGTATTGCCTTTCTGCTGACTGTTTAGCATGCAACAAAAGCTTTACACTGTAAGTAAACATGACAAATAAACTCAACTCAAACTCAGATAAGAGGCCAAAAACTGCTCACAATACTCCAAATGCGGTTTGACCAGTGCCTTATAAAGCCTCAGCATTACGTCTCTGCTTTTATATTATAGTCCTCTCAAAATGAATGCTTACGTTGCATTTGTGTTCCTTACTACTGATTCAACTCACTTAAACTTTTGGGAATCTTTCACTAGCAATCCCAAGTCCCTTTGCACCTCCGGTTTTTGAATTCTCTCCCCATTTAGTAAATAGTCTATGCCTTTATTCCTGCTACCAACGTGCATGATTTCACATTTTGCTACACAATGTTCCATCTGTCATTTCTCGGCCCACTCTTCGAACATGTGCAATTCTTTCTGCGGACTCCTTCCTCCCTCTATACTACCTGCCCCTCCATTTATCTTTGTATTATCCGCAAACTTGGCCACAAAACCATCAATTCCATCACCCAAATCATTAATACACAATGTGAAAAGTAAAGGATCCAACACCGACCCCAGCCATAAGTCAATGGCAGCCAACCAGAAAAAGCCCCCTTTATTCTCACTCTTTGCAATCTGCCATTCAGTCAATCTACTATCCAGGCTACTATCTTCCCTCTAATATCATGGGCTCTCTGCAGCACCTCGCCAAGACTGCGTAGACAGCAAAGACATGATCTCTTTCAAATAGCTGGACTTAGGTAGCAAGAACACGGGAAAACACAACATTCAAGATTGTAGGTAGGAACTGGGGATGCTGGTTTAAAGCGAAGATAGATACAAAAAACTGGAGTAACTCAGCAGGTCATAGATACATAGACAATAGGTGCAGGAGTAGGCCATTCGGCCCTTCGAGCCAGCACCACCATTCAATGTGATCATAGCTGATCATCCACAATCCGTACCTTGTATCTGCCTTCTCCCCATAGCCCTTGTTTCCACTAGCCCTAAGAGCTCTATCTAACTCTCTCTTGAAAGTATCCAGTGAATCGGCCTCCACTGCCTTCTGAGGCAGAGAATTCTGCAAATTCACAACTCTGTGTGAAAAAGTGTTTCCTCATCTCAGTTCTAAATGGTCTACCCCTTATTCTTAAACTGTGGCCCCTGGTTCTTGACTCCCCCAACGTCGGGAACATGTTTCCGGCATCTAGCGTGTCCAATCCCTTAATAATTTTACATGTTTCTATAAGATCCCCTGCCATCCTTCTAAATTCCAGTGAATACAAGTCCAGTCGCTCCATTCTTTCATCACATGACAGTCCTGCCATCCCGGGAATTAACCTCATGAACCTACTCTGCAATCCCTCAATAGCAAGAATATCCTTCCTCAAATTAGGAGATCAAAACAGCACACAATACTCCAGGTGTGGTCTCACCAGGGCCCTGTACAACTGCAGAAGGATCTCTTTGCTCCTGTGCTCCTCTCCTTATGAAGGCCAACATGCCATTAGCTTTCTTTACTGCCTGTTGTACCTGCATGCTTACTTTCGGTGACTGATGTACAAGGAGACCCAGGTCTCATTGCACTTCCCCTTTACCTAACCTGACACCATTCAGATAATAATCTGCCTTCCTGTTCTTGCCACCAAAGTGGATAACCTCACATTTATCCACATTATACTGCATCTGCCATGCACCTACCCACTCACCCAACCTGTCCAAATCACCCTGCATCCTCATAGCATCCTCTTCACCATTCACACTTCCCCACAGCGTTGTGTCATCTGAAAATTTGCTCATGTTACTTTTAATTCCTTCATTTAAATCATTAATGTATTTTGTAAATAGCTACGGTCCCAGCACCGAGACGGCATGACCACCTTAAAGTTACACTTCAAGCCACATGCCATCATGACTTTGAAATATATTACTGTTCCTTCAGTTGCTGGGTCAAAATGCTGCAATAAGCTCCCTAAAACCATTGTGGATACATCCAGAGGTCAAGAACTGCACGGATCAAGAAGTCGGCTCACCACCACATTCTCAGCGGTGGCGGCATACTCAAAATGTATCTGCATGAACTTTGTTTTATTGGATTTCAATTTATCTAAATTATTTTTCTAACCCTTACCCTCCTTCATCCACACTGATTGGAAAATTGAAACTAGTTTTTGCATCACCTCCCCAGGTCAGGGATGCAGCCATGAATACTATGGTGGAGATTTATCGCCACGTTGGGGAGAAGGTCCGAGCTGACCTTAGCAGAAAAGGAGTTCCACAAGCACGGTAAGTTACTTTTTTTCAGTAACTTGGTTATTTCAGTCATTTAATAAATTGCATGTTCAGCAGCTTTACAGAATTATAGTGTAAGTAAGTAAGTAAGCTTATTGGTCAAGTATTCACATACAAGGAATTTGCCTTGGTGCTCCACCCACAAGTAACAACATGACATACAGTGACAGTTACAAATGACTCAGTAAACACTAAACATTAATAATAATAAAACATTAATGAAAAACAAAATACCTGATCAAAGGGAGGCTACAGATTTTTGGCTGTTGAGTAGAGCAACTACCCATGGATAAAAACTGTTTTTATGTCTGGCTGTGGCAGCTTTGACAATCTGGAGTAGCCTTCCAGAGGGAAGTGATTCAAAGAGTTTGGCTAGGGTGAGAGGGGTCAGAGATGATCTTGCCCGCTTGCATCTGGCCCTTGCAGTGTACAGTTCATCAATGGAGGTAAGGTTGCAGCCAATAACCTTCTCTGCTGATCCGACGATTCGCTGCAGCCTCCGGGTGTCGTGCTTGGTGGCTGAGCCAAACCAGACCATGATGGAGAAGGTGAGGACAGACTCTACGATGGTCGTGAAGAATTGGACCATCATTGTCTGTGGCAGATTGTGCTTCCTCAGCTGCCGTAGGAAGTACATCCTCTCTTATGTCTTTTTGACTGTGGAGTCGATGGTAGCCCCCCCCACTTAATGTCCTTGGAGATGATGGTTCCCAGGAACTTAAAAGACTCCACAGATGTGACTGTGGTGTTGTTGATGGTGGGGTGAGGGGAGGGGGAGCTGTCCTAAAGTCTACAATCAATTCCACTGTCTTAAGAGCATTAAGCTCTAGGTTGTTGCGATGGCACCAGGACGCCAGCTGTGACACTTCCTGTTTGTAGGCAGTTTCCTCCCCATCCTGGATCAGTCCAATCAGGGTTGTGTTGTCCACAAATTTGAGAAGCTTGACAGAGGTGTCTGTGGAGGTGCAGTTGTTGGTGTAGAGAGAGTAGAGGAGAGGGGAGAGTACGCGGTCTTGTGGTGCTCCTATGCTGGACCGGCCCGGAACTTTAAGCCGCGGGTGTGGCTTGGACTTACCATCGCGGAGCCTGGGATCTTTTGCCGAGGAACGCCAGTTTTGAGCTCCGACCGCGGGGCCTGTGGACTTTAACACTGTGAAGCAGCGGTCTCCGGTAAGAAGCGGCCGACTCGGGAGCTCCATGCCGCGAAGTGTTCCGATCCGTTCCGACGCTGGAGTTTCCATCATCCCGAGAGGGCTTGAACAGCGGACCGTCGGCAACGACCCCGACCACGGGTGAACAAAGGAGGAAGATGACTGAACGTTATTGCCTTCCATCACAGTGAGGAATGTAGATTCCACTGTGGTGGATGTTTATGTTAAAATGTATTTTCTGTGCTGTGTATATTTTTGCTTTTTACATAGTATGGGTATTTGGTAACTTAAAATTCACTGTACCTTAATTGGTACATGTGACAATTAAATTGAACCTTGAATCTTGGACAGAGAACGGGGAGGGGGAGTTAAAGTGTTTAGCCACTGATAGATCACATAGGCCTAGCGGACTGAGCGGAGGTGTTCAACGAAATGATTGCCGAGCCTGAGCCTTTAGGAGTCCACACCTTGAACAGCAGATACAGTATTCAACGAACCAATCGCCGAGCTGCGCAAATATTCACTACTATGATTGATGAAGGCAAATGTGCCGACTGCCTTCTTGACCACCCTATCTACTTGTGATGCCACTTGCAAGGAACTACAGTTCCACCACCAATTTTCCAGCAACTGGTGGTCCGGCCTCTCTTTTAATCTGGACAAAATTACCAGAGCAAACTCAAAATCTCCCCCCTCACCCCCTCCCTCTCACCCCCCCCCCCCCCCCCCCCCCTTCCTCAGAGGTCCCCCTGAAAATGTGCCATGGCTGGGTGAGGCAACTGATCCCGACCTCATCTGGACTTTTTTGCCGATTGGCAGGTTGATTTTGTCCCCTGCGGCTAGGGCTCGGGAATTCCAGCCCGCCTGGATCCGGCTAATCTATTCCCATTGCCGCCTTATGCAGCCAATTGACAGGTCGAATTTGCCCCTTGCAGCCGGGGCTTTGGAACTGCAGCACGGCTGGTGCAGGCAAATCCGTTCCTATAGTCGACCTCCGTGCCTGACTTTGCCGACCTCTCCCAGTATCTCAGCTCCCCAAGGCCGGGACCTCCGTTGGTCCAGCAAAATGGATAACGCAAGAAGGTTGTGGAACCAAGTGCCGGAAAATTGGTGGTGAACCTATATGCACCTGCACTCCTTGAACCCTCTGTTCTTCAACACTCCACAGAATCCACCCTTCACTGTGTAGGTCCTGCCCTCGTTTTACATCCAAACAAGGAACACCTTTTCTGTATTAAACTCCATTAACCATTCCTCAGCCCACCTGCCCAACCGATCAAGAACCTGCTGCAGTTTTTGACAATCATCTTTGCTATCTACGTAACTACTGTAACTCACTGTAGTGAAAATTGCAAACTTGCTAAACATGCCTTGTACGTTCTCATCAAAATCATTGATATAGATGGCAAACAGCAATGGGCCAAGCACCAAACCCAGAGACGCACCACTAGTCACGGGCCTCCAATCCAAAAAATAACTTTCCATCCTTATCCTCTGCTTCCTTTTCCATAACAAAGATGAGAATAGAGTGTCTGTGTGGAAGTCTGATTTTGGTCCCGTAACATGGTGCCCAGAACCGGACACAATACTCTAAATGCGGCCTCACCAACGTCTAATACAACTGCAACATGACCTCCCAACCTCTGCACTCAATACTCTGTGCCAAACACCTTTTTGACCACCCTATCTACCTGCGACTCCACCTTCAAGGAACCATGCACCTGCACTCCCATATCCCTCTGCTCTACAACACTCCCCAGCGCCCTACCATTCACGTACCATGCACGCCACGTTTAATCCCCTTCCTCGTCATCACCCACCTTCGCTCTTCCTGTATCCTCGGTGTGACAACCTCGCTCTAGGTCCTGTCCAGGAAGCTCTCGTTTTTTCCGGATTGTCCTGAGGTCGTCCAGCTGCTGCTCTACTTCCCTAATGCGGAGTTGCACCCGGACACAGTTCCCACAGGTGTTGTGGTTAGAGACACCAGCAGTGTCCCTGACATCCCACATCCTGCAAGAGACACACTGCAACAACTTGCCTGCTATTACTACTGTAGCCAATTTACTAATTAAATAACAAGACACTCTCACCGGTTTGATTGAAACAATGTACCTGTCCAAGGTCATTTCAATGTCATTATTGTATCCACCTCTACCAGTTTGTCTGGTAGCTCAGTCCATGCATGCATCACCCTCTATAATAAAAAAATTGTCATTGGGTCCTTTTTTAATATTTCTCCCTAATCTTAAAACTATGCCTGCTAGTTTTGAACCCCATATCCTGGGGGGAAATCTGCAGCTCTTTGCCTTATTTGTGCCTCTTGTGATTTATAAACATCTTTAAGGTCACCCCTCAACCTTCTATCTTCCAGAGGGAAAAGCCCTCGCTGATTCAGATTCTCTTTGTGGCTCAAACCCACCAGATCTGATAACAACCTCATAAATCTTTTTTACCCTTTCCAGTTGAATGACGTCCTTCCAAAAACAGGACGACCAGAACTGTAAATAATAATACTCCAAATATTCAGCTGCCTACACCTGAAATATGCCTCTTTTTCTTGACCAGAGCCTCAATATCTCTTTAATCCTGCCAGGCTTGCCCTTAAGTTTAACAGGAACTTGTTCAACTTGGCCTTGAACTCTTGTGATAGTCAAGGGGAGGGGGGAAAGATTTAATAGGAACCCGGGCAAATAGGGTTTAATAGGGCAAAATGGGTGATAGAAACATAGAAAATAGGTGCAGGAGTAGGACATTCGGCCCTTTGAGCCAGCACAGCCATTCAATATGATCATGGCTGATCATCCAAATTCAGTACCCTGTTCTTGCTTTTCCCCCCATATCCCTTGATTCCTTTAGCCCTAAGAGCTAAATCTAACTCTCTCTCTCTCTCTCTCTCTCTCTCTCTCTTGGAACGAGCTGCCAGAGGTGGTAGTTGAGACGGATAATATCATAACATTTAAAAAAGATTTGAACAGGTACATGCATATGACAGGTTTAAAGGGATAAGGGCCAAACATAGGCTGGTGGGACTAGTGTAGATGGGACATGTTGGTCGGCGTGGGCTGAACTGAAACTGAAGAGAAAGGAATGTAGATGGAGGGAGAAGGGGAGGGGAGAAATAGGTGCATCCATGTGGGGCATAGGGGAGGGGGTGTATGGAAAAAAGAGAATCTATGGCTCTCACTGATTACTGATGGTTGGTCCAGTGAGACTATATATCTGGACCTAAGAAATAAAAATAGGATGATCACTTTGTTGGGAGTGGCCTATAGGCTTCCAAATAGTCAACGGGAATTAGAAGAGTAAAGATGCCAGGAGATTGCAGGATGTTCAAGAAGGAACTGCAGATGCTGGAAAATCGAAGGTAGACAAATCCCCCATCCCCGACCTCTACCTCCGCTACATCGACGATTGCATTGGTGCTACCTCCTACACCCACACATAACTCACTAACTTCATCAACTTCGCCACTAACTTCCATCCGGCACTCAAATACATCTGGACCATTTCCGACATTTCCCTACCATTTCTTGACCTCACTATCTCCATTGCAGGTGATAGACTTTTGACCGACATCCACTATAAACCCACCGACTCCCATGGCTATCTAGACTACACTTCTTCCCACCCTGCTTCCTGTAAGGACTCCATCCCCTACTCCCAATTCCTCCGTCTACGCCGTATCTGCATCCAGGATGAGGTGTTACACACCAGGGCATCGGAAATGTCCTAATTCTTCAGGGAACGGGGGTTCCCCTCCCCTACCATAGATGAGGCTCTCACCAGGGTCTCTTCAATACCCCGCAAAATTGCTCTCTCTCCCCATCCCCCCTACTCGTAACAAGGGCAGAGTCCCCCTAGTCCTCACCTTTCACCCCACCAGCCGTCACATACAACAAATAGTCCTCCGTCATTTTCGCCACCTCCAACGTGACCCCACCACTCGCCACATCTTCCCATCTCCCCCCGTCTCCTTTCCGCAAAGACCGCTCCCTCCGTAACTCCCTGGTCAATTCTTCCCTTCCCACCCGCACTACCCCCTCCCCGGGCACTTTCCCTTGTAACCACAAGAGATGATACACTTGTTGCTTTACCTCCCCCCTCGACTCCATTCAAGGACCCAAGCAGTCATTCCAGGTGCGACAGAGGTTCACCTGCATCTCCTCCAACCTCATCTATTGCACCCGCTGCTCTAGATGTCAGCTGATCTACATCGGTTAGACCAAGCGTAGGCTTGGCGATCGTTTCGCCGAACACCTCTGCTTGGTCCGCATTAACCAACCTGATCTCCCTGTGGCTCAGCACTTCAACTCCCCCTCCCATTCTGAATCCGACCTTTCTGTCCTGGGCCTCCTCCATTGCCAGAGTGAGCAACACCGGAAACTGGAGGAGCAGCACCTCATATTCCGCTTGGGCAATCTGCATCCCAGTGGCCTGAACATTGACTTCTCCAATTTCCGGTAGCCCTTGCTGTCTCTCCCTCAGCCCTCGGGCTCCTCCTCTTCCTTTCTTCTTCCCGCCCCCCCACCCTGCATCAGTCTGAAGAAGGGGTTTGGCCCGAAAAGTTGCCTTTTTCCTTTGCTTCATAGACGCTGCCGCACCAGGAGATTGCAGGAAGTTGGGAGACTAATAAGGTTGTCGTAGTAGGGGATTTTAACTTTCCCACTGTAGAGTGGTACTGTCATAGCGCAAAGGGTTTAGACAGGGCAGCGAATAGGGTTGTCCTAGGAGGGGATTTTAAATTTCCCACCATAGACTGGTACAGGTTTAGGCAGCTGGGATCAGGTGTATTCCTAGAGGAGTTTCGGGAACTGAGAAGCACGTTTAGAGAGGAATCAGGAGGGCAAAAAGGGGGCATGAGATTGCTCTGGCAGATAGCATTAAGGATATTCCAAAGCGATTTTATAAAGGGGTGGAGGTGAGAAGTGACTAGTGGTGGAATCCCGTTGGAGGTGGTGAAAATGTCAGAGGATTATGTGCTGTATGCGATGGCTAATGGGGTGAAAGGTGAAGTCGAGGGGGATCTTTCGCTGTTGTAACTGGGGGAGGGGGAGCAGCGGGGTACCGAGGAGACATGGGTGATGGCCTCAAGTTTGATAGAAGAGGGGAAGCCCTGTTCTCTAAAGAATGAGGACATCTCGGATGACCTGGTATGGAACATTTCATCTTGGATGCCGATGCAGTGGAGACAGAAGAATTGGTAGTAAAGGATTGAGTCTTTGCAGGAGGCAGAGTGGGAAGGAATGTAATCTCCACCCCTTTCTGTAGAGACCATTCCCTCTGCAACTCATCCATTCCCACCTAAACCACGCCCTCTCCAGGTTCTTTCCCCTGCAACCGCAGGAGATGCAACACCTGGCTTTAATCCTCCTCGCTCGACTCCATCCAAGGACCCCGTCAGTTCTTTTAGGTGAGGCAAAGTTTCACTTGCACCTCCTCCAACCTCATCTACTGCATCCGTTGTTCTTGCTGTGGACTACAATATATCGGCGAGACCAGGCGTAGACTGGGCGATCGTTACGCTGAACACATACTCCCAGTCTGCCTTGGCCTACACAATCTTCCATTTGCCAAACATTTTAATTCCCCTTCCCATTCCCATACTGACCTTTCTGTCCTGGGCCTCCTTCACTGTCAGAGTGAGGCCACACGCAAATTGGAGAAACATCACCTCATATTTCGCTCAGGCAGCTTACAACCCAGCGGTATGAATATTGATTTTTTTACTTTCAAGTAACCCTTGCATTCCCTCTATCTTTCCGTCCATTACCCACCCTAGTCGCCTGCTAGTTTCACTGTTTGTGTCCCTTTGTTATCACCTCTTCCACAGCCAACAATTACTAGTGTGGGCTTCACTTTTCCTTGGTCATTGGTGCTGGCTCTGGTTTGTTTTGCACCTTTTTATACCTCTAGTTTCCCTCTCTCCTGACTCTCAGTCTGAAGAAGGGTCTTGACCCGAAACGTCACGTACTCCTATTCTCCAGTGATGCTACCTGACCCGCTGAGTTACTCCAGTGTAAACCAGCATTTGCAGTTCCTTCCATAGATGTTGGGGTGTTATGCTACAGCTGTACAAGGTGCCGGCAAGGCCATAGTTGGATTATTGTGTTCAGTTCAGGTAATCCTGCTGTAGGACAAATGTGGTTAAACTGGAAAGAGTGCCGAGAAGATTTACGAAGATGGTGCCAGGACTTGAGGGCCTGAGCTATAGGGAGAGGGTGGGCTGGCTCGGACTGTATTCCTTGGAGTGTAGAAGGATAGGAGTAGAGGAATGAAGAACCAGAGGACATAGGTTTAAAGTGAGAGGGGAAAGATAAAATAGGAATCTGAAGGGCAACAATTTCACACCAAGGGTGGTGGGCATATGGAAAGAACTCTAAAATAGGTAGTTGAGGCAGAAACCATAACAGCATGTAAAATACATTTGGACAGGTACATGGATAGGAAAGGTTGTGAGGAATATGGGCCAAACGCGGGCAGGTGGGACGAGTGTTGATGGGGAATCTTGGTTGGTATGGGCAAAGCCAAGGGGCCTGTTTCCGTAAAGTATGATTCCATGATTCTGTCCATATGTTTGTCTAAATGTTTAATTGTATCCACTATTATTGCTTCCTCTGACAGCTGATTGCAGATATGGCAAATGAAAAAGTTGCCCCTGACATCCCACTTAAATCTCTTCCCACTCACCTTGAGCCCATACCCTCTAGTTTGAGATTCATCTATTATATTAAAAGACTGAGAATGTTCTGAGACATCCTTCACCCGGGGAGACAACACACCACTCTTGAGTCCCATTTGCAGGCACAAATTCACCGGTCTGCTCCCCTTCGTTATCGGGGACTGTTTATAAAATGTTTACATATGCTCTTTTAAAATTTAAGTTTATTCAGTTTCTTTTAAAAATTTGACAACATTTGGCTTTATTGATCCTCTTTACATAAAATGTCCTATTTCCCTTTTTTTGGTTAAAATTTTGATGTGAGTGTTTTAGGTGAAATTTGCTGATTTGCAACGCTTGGTGGCAGTTCACTGCAGAAAATGTGGCTAATTTCCATTTCACCAGATTTGCACACACGTCCTTTTTCTATTTTACCTTTCCATTGGATTGGTGTTAAGCTCACTTATCTGCTGTCTTATGATCTAAATTTCAATCAGTTCAGTTTTTATTGTTTACGGTGGGAAATGATGTAATGTCTGACTTGCGGATTACCATATTGTTTTAGATATAAAATATGTGTAAAAGTAAGCAAATATTTGTCAACAAACACAATAGTAATGTAAGTCATGCATCACATTTTGTATTTCTACAACTTGATGCAATTCGTTGTAAGTTCAGTAAAGAATTATTGGAAAACAATAAAAAAATTATTGGGAGGCACGGTGGAGCCATGGGAGAGCTACTGCCTTACAGCACCAGGGACCCGGGTTTGATCCTGACTATGGGTGCTCGTCTGTACAAAGTTTGTACATTCTCACCGTAACCTGCGTGGTTTTTCTCCAAGATCTTCGGTTTCCTCCCACACTCCAAAGATGTAAAGGTTTGTAGGTTAATTGGCTTGGTGTAAATGTAAATTGTCCCGGTGTGTGTAGAGTAGTGTTAATGTGCAGGGGATCGCTGGTGGGCACAGTCTCGGTGGGCTGAAGGGCCTATTTCAGAGCTGGATCTCTAAACTAAATATCACTGTTCCAGTGCTGTTAATATATTGAATTGAATGAATCATCATTTAGTTATGTTGTTGGTAGTATACAATACTGGCATGGCCTATTCACTCTTACATTGTAGCTGATTTCTTTACTGTGTGAGAGTGTTGGTTCTATTTAAACATTAGAAGTTATTGTGTACTGTGCACTAATGTGATTTAAATTTTCAGTTTACAGATACTGTTTGGAAAATTTGATGATGTGCTGAAATCTGGAAACATGGTATTGAGTTTCGGCCATGGTAAATATATAGTAAATGCGTGTATTAATTTTGAAATGTTCTAAATGCTTATCAATATTAGTTAACTTTTAAGTGCATTGTATACTTTCATATTAAGCTTTACAGGCTAAAATGAATGAGTCAAATCATGGTTGTTGAGTTTCAACGTAGACAGATATGATGCTAGCTACTTGCGTCCTCAAATGTACTTTTGTTAACAATTTGAAACAGTAGAAATTTCAAAAAGCTTGTGGGATCACATACATTATTTAAAATGCCACAGCAGGCACAGAAAATGATCAAACAGGCTGTTGAAATGCTGGCATTGACAGCTCCATTAGATGTAATGAACTGCTGTACTAAACCTTAGTTAGACTTCATCCCAAGAGCTAAAACCTTTTGGTGTAAACAACTGAGAAAAGACATTGTTTTGGGAAACAGTGCAACCTCCATCTATAGGAATGCACTCAGTTAAATTATAAATACATTTCAAAAAGTAGGATTTTATTTTCGCTGCGTCAGATGGAAAGGAATAATTTGATTGAAGTTTTCAAGATATTGAATGGAATTGTAAGATTCTCACCTGCCATGCTATTTCTGATAAGTTCTAAGATGTTGAAACAAAGAAGTTATCCAGATCTTGCATATCCAGATATGCACAAGCATAAAAGGACACAAAGTGCTGGAGTAACTCACCAGGTCAGGCAGCATCTCTGGAGAACGTGGACAGGTGATGTATCGGGTCGACTAAAGAAGGGTCTCGACCCAAAACGTCAACTGTCCATATTCTCCAGAGATGCTGCCTGACCTGATGAGTTACTCCAACACTTTGTGTCCTCAAGATCAAAGAAGTACAATTTAAAAAATGGAGCTAAACCTTCAGGTGTGAAGTTGGGGAATGTTTAATGGAGAGTGGTGGAAGTGTAGAATTTTATTACAACGGGTAGTTATACAAGTCCAACACCGACTTTCTGGCACCGTTGGTTCCAGAGGCTTGCTGGATTATCCGTTTTGATAGACAATGGGAGGCCACGGACTTCGACAGGATTTGAATGGTACTGGAACGGTCCGCCTATGCCGCCGTGGGGCCGGGATACGGGCCAGAAATCGGCTATGGGAACGGATCAGCTGGCTCCGGCCAGGCTGGAATTCCAGAGCCCCAGCCGCAGGTAGCATTGAGGCTGCCACTGCCTCAATCACAAGGATGTCCTTCCTCAAATTAGGAGACCAAAACTGTACACAATACTCCAGATGTGGTCTCACCAGAGCCCTATACAACTGCAGAAGAACCTCTTTAGTCCTATACTGAAATCCCCTTGTCGACCTGCCAATTGCCTGTGGATGTCCTGATGAGGCTGGGATTGGCCGCCTCATCTGATCTAGGGACCACATTTTCGAGGAGACTTCAGAGAGGATTTCAAATGCACTTCCGTAATTTTGTCCGGATTAAAGGAGGTTCCGTTAAAGGAGGACCATCAGTTAGTGGAAAATCAGTGGTGCACCTGTACCAGTTTGATTACCTAGTTTTTAAAACCACTGCTTAACAACAAAAATAATCAAAGTTGTAAAGTAATATGGGGAATGCATGGCTCCATGTTGCTACCCAACAGATTGTGTACAATCTCATTGAACAAGGTCCAAGTAACTTACTTTATCCCTATGTTTTTAGTTTATTTTTGAATTATTGACAATATGATAATAGCTAGCACGACATAATGAGTCATCCATAGATAAATTCCACCACACAAAGAGTTGGGCTGAGCAAGAAGAAAGAGATGATCACCTTGTTGGGAGTGTACTACAGATCCCTAAATAGTCAACAGGAATTAGAAGAGCAAATATGCCTGGAGAATGCAGCCAGTTGCAGGGCTAATAGGGTTATCATAGTTGGGAATTTTAACTTTCCCAATATTGGCTGGGACTATCATATTGCTGAAAGGTTTAGACAGGATAGAATTTATCAAATGTGGTCAGGAAAGATTCCTTGGGTAAAACAGGTAATAATAATCAACCGCTAGAGATGTAACATCTGTCCCTACACACCCTCTCTCACTTCCATCCCGGAAGCTCATCAGCCCTTCCAGATGAGAATAAGGTTCATGTGCATCTCTTCAAACCTTATCTACTGTATTCAGAACTCCCAGTGTGGCCTCTTTGACATTGGCGTGACAAATCGTAGACTAGGCGTCCATTTTGCCAAAGGCTTGCACTCTGCCGCCAAGGCCTGCTGGATCTACTAGTTGCTCACCATTTTAACTCCCCTTCCCATTCCCATATTGACCTTTCTGTCCTTAGCCTCTTCCATTGCCAGACTGACTCTACATGCCAATGAGAGGAACAGCATCTCCTATTCCATTTGGGTAGTTTAGACAATAGGTGCAGGAGTAGGCTATTCAGCCCTTCGAGCCAGCACCGCCATTTACTGTGATCATTGCTGATCATCCGCAATCAGTATCCCGTTCCTGCCTTCCCCCCATACCCTTTGACTCCGCTATCTTTAAGGCAGAGAATTCCACAGATTGACAACTCTCTGGGTGAAAAGGTTTTTCCTCATCTCCTGGCCAACCCCTTTTCCTCATTCAAAATGGCCAACCCCTTATTCTTAAACTGTGGCCCCTGGTTCTGGACTCCCCCAACATCGGGAACATGTTTCCTGCCTCTAGTGTGTCCAATCCCTTAATAATCTTATATGTTTCAATAAGATATCCTCTCATCCTTCTAAATTCCAGTTTATACAAACCCAGTCGCTCCATTCTTTCAACTTATGACAGTCCTGCCATCCCAGGAATGCAATGGCATGAATATTGACTTCTCTAATTTCTCCAATGTCAAGAAGTTATCTCATTCTACCTCCGTTTCCTGTGCCACACACAATTCTCCCCAATCTCCACCCCCCCCGCCACTCTGCCCCTTTCACCTCCTCTGTCAATTCATCTCCCATCCCGGTGTTGCCCATTTCCCTTTTATTGCCCCTTCTTATCCTCTCCTCTCTCGTTCTCACCATATCCCTCCAGTTTTATATTTAACTCCCATTCACCCCTTATTTGACACCCATTTGTTTCCGTTTTACCTCAAGCCTTTATCATTTACACCACCCATTTGCCAATCAAACCCCTCTTCTCTCACTTGTTTCCATCTTGCACTCGCCAGACTTTGTCCCATCCCCATCTCATTTTTCCAGCTTCCCCTCCTTCTAATCAGTCTGATGAAAAGTCCCATCCCGAAACGTCATCTGTCCATTACCTTCACCGATGCTGCTTGACTGCTTGTAGAGCAGAGGAATCTAGGAGTGCATGTGCACAGGTTCACAGGTAGATAGGGTGGTCAAAAAGGCTTTGAGTATAAAAGTTGGGAGGTCATGTTGCAGTTGTACAAGATGTTTGTGTGGCTGCATTTACAGTTTTGGGTTCAGTTCTGGGCACCATGTTATAGGAATGATGTCAAGCTGGAAAGGGTACAGAAGATTTACGAGGATGTTGCCACTACCAGAGGGTCTGAGATGTAGGGAGAGGTTGCGTGGGCTGGGACTCTATTCCTTGGAGCACAGGAGGATGAGGGGTGATCTTATAAAGTTATAGAAACATAGAAACATAGAAAATAGGTGCAGGAGTAGGCCATTCGGCCCTTCGAGCCTGCACCGCCATTCAATATGATCATGGCTGATCATCCAACTCAGTATCCTGTACCTGCCTTCTCTCCATAATGAGGGGAATAGATCGGGTAGATGCACAGAATCTCTTTCCCAGAGTAGGTGAATCAATGACCAGATTTGTAGGTTTAAGGTGAAGGGGAAAAGATTTAATAGAAATCTGAGGGGCAATTTTTTTCACACAGAGGATGGTGGGTGTATGGAACAAGATAGATAGATAGATTAGCAATGTTACAAAATTTTGAGATTTTAAAAATCAAGTCTGCAATTTATCCCATCAGATAAAGCATAAAAATAAGTTTAATTTGACACCTAATTCACTTTCATATCTCAAGTATTTAAAAAGTTATGGCCATTTTCATACTCGGAAATGAGCATCTTGTTCCCTATTGATTTTCTATGGACATAACAAAAAAGCTGTGATCGTGGACAGTCAAAAGCCCATAACTTTGTTAGAAATTGAGAGAACTGAATGAAATTTTCAGTTATCATAGATTGAAGCATTCTGAAACAAATATAAAATAATCTTACTTGGATGACCTGAAATTAAAGCATATAATTAGTTAGTTACCTAATTGTAGCTAATTTCAAACTTCAATTACTAGATCTAAACATCTATCCATTTCTTAATAATGATTAACATTTTTAAATAGCCTAAGTGTCCAAATAATATTCACAAATAATTCACAATAAAACATGATTTTTAAATCTCATTTACATTAATTTATATGCCAAATGGAAGGAATTTAGTGTTTAATTGCTGTAAATTAAAGTCCATTTAAATCAGCTTTCTAGTGGGATCCTGTGAACGCGCTGGTTTAGAACATTCACATTGCGGTAGATTTGTGCCCTCAAATGCCCAGAAAAATACTGCGGGATATAATGGGCCCAAAATTAGCTACTCGCAACATTAAACTTTGTATAAAGGGATCTTAAGAAGCCCTTTTTAACGTAAAAATAAACAGCCTACCTTCTGTTTTCCCCTGTATGAGATCCGGCCGGTTGCCGGCGGTCGGGGGTTTAGAGGTTAATTTTTAACCTACTATAACAATTAAATAACGCCCTTAAAACTAATAATAGCTCAAGCGAGGGAATCTTCCAGCGATTTTTCGTTAATAATTAACTAGGCTGAAAAACCTCGATTTGAACAGCCTAGGGAAAATCGTGTTTTAAACCCGCCCCCCTCTAAACGGCGCCAAAATCGCGCACACGGGCTGGGACAGATTTTCAGCGACGCTTCAGGTAGGCTTTGCAACATACCTAGATAGATAGATATGCCTTTATTGTCATTCAGACCGAAGTCTGAATGACGAAGGCAGCAGTCATACATATAATACAATAAAAAAACAACAATAAACACATATTAACATCCACCACAGTGAGTCCACCCAGCATCTTCTCACTGTGATGGAGGTAAAAGTCTTAGGTCTGCAGTCTCTTCCCTCCTCTTCTCCCTCTGGGCTGAGGCGATACCCCCCGGGCGAGGTAGTTGAGGCATGGTAGATACCCCCCAGAGGAGGTAGTTGAGGCATGGACTATCCCATCGTTTAAGAAACAGACAGGTACATGGATAGGACAGGTTTGAAGGGATATGGATCAAACCTGGGCAGGTGGATTAGTGTAGCTGGGACATGCTGGCCGGTGTGGGCAAGTTGGGCCGAATGGCCTGTTTCCACACTGTTTCACTCTATGACTATGACCTGCTTAGTTAGGCCAGCAATTTGTGATTTGCTCATGATTCCAGTATCTGCAGCTTCTCGTGTCTCCATATCTGCAGCCACTACAGACTGGCGAGGTCATAAAGGTCATATTCCAATAAAAAGCATAAGGACCCTAGGAATGGATAGTTTTCACAATGAAATCTGAATACTTTGCAGTGAACGTCATCCTATATCAATTGACCTCATCTATTTGTTTGTGTGAGTGACATGCCAACTACCTTGTCCAGGAAGTTTGCATGTACAGATGACCTTGCCCTTGCCTACCAGGAAGCTGCCCTTGAGGATATCAGCAGAGTGCAAACCCAAGACTTGAAGGGGATGGAGAAGTACTTCAACTTCTGGCGACTTTGCCCTAACCCATCTAAGACAACTGTCACTGCCTTTCACCTCAGCAATGCAAAGCTCCGAGTGTTCTTTTGTGGTAAAGAATGAAGAATTCCCCAAGTACCTCGGAGTCACTCTGGATCGCACCCTCACCTACCGTAAACACCTGAAGAGGATGGCTGATAAACTGGAAACAAGGATCAACATCATTCAGGAAACTTGCAGGCAATAGCTGGGTATCCAATGCACACACCCTCCGTACCGCAAGCTTAGCCCTAGTCCACTCAACAGTCGAGTTTTGCTCAACAGCTTGGGCTAATAGCTGCCACGCCAAACGAGTTGACTCTGCAATGCGGGTCCTCACAGGGATGCTTAAGTTAACAGCTTTGCAGTGGCTCCCGGTCCTCTCTCATATTGCCCCTCCCAACATACGCAGAAGGGAGAGCATGTTGAAAGATTGGTGCACCATCGAGGCTAACCCTGACCTTTCCATCCATCCTGACTTGAACAATCTGCCCAACATGTGCCTGAAGTCCCGCAAACCATTCTGGTCTTCAGCCAAAGTGGAAGACTTTGACCAAGACAGAGTGGCGCAGAGCCTGGAAGGATGCCAACATCAACAACGAAGAGGTCATCACAGACCCCACAGTGAAACCACCGGGTTTTGACCTCCATCGCAAGCAATGGCTAACCCTGAACAGAATCCACACCCTCCATGCAAGAACAGCCCATCACCTGCATAAGTGGGGGATGACAGACAGCCCTGCTAGCGACCGCGGACATCCAGACCAGAACATCCCACACTGAGACTGCTCACTGAAGCTTTTCCCTGGTGGCATCAAAGCCATCCAGGCCAGGGCAACTGATGCTGTCCTGGCCTGGATGTCTACCTTTGATCTACAACTTTAGGCTGTGCACGCCATACGCAAGAAGAACGCAAGAAGAAGAATTGACCTCAGAAAAGGCAAAATGTTCTGTTCTTCTTGAAGATGATCAACATTTTGCCTTTTCTGAGGTCAATTCTTCTTCTGTGGGGGGTCTCTTTGATAAATGCCACAGGCAAAGTTGACTTAATAGTCTTCCTCAATCAACACTTCTCAGTGACCAAAGAATGTGGATTCATTTTGTCATGAGGCACAGTGGACGTGATCTTTTCTGCATGAAAGTGCACGGCACTTGGGATTTGTTGTCAAGTTTCCCTGTGCAGGGTTTAGAGTCATAGGATCATATAGCACAGTAGCTGGCCCTTCAGCCCCACATATCTATACCAACCAAGATGCCCCATCTAAGATCATCCCATTTGCCACATTTAGCCCAAATCCCTGTTAACCCTTTCTTTCCCTATACCTGTCCAAACATCTTTTAAATGTTATTGTGCCTGCCTCAACTACTTTGGCAGCTTTTTTTCATATACCCCCCACCAACTGTGTAAAAATGTTGTCCTTCGGGTTCCTAATTAATCTTTCCTCTTTAACCTTAAACGTTTGTCCTATCCCCATACCATGGGGGGAAAATAAACAATTCCTCTATTTATTCCCCGCATGATTATATAAATCTCTATAAGATCATCCTGCGCTTCAAGAAATAAAGTAATGGCCTGCCAAACTTCCAAATAGCTTAAGCCCTCAAGTGCTGCCAGCATCTTAAATCTGTCTTTGTACTCCTTCCTGTGTAACGGCATCTTTCCTATAGCAGGGTGATCACCTGAAACGGTTTCTGGTGTACCACCTCCAGTTTAAATTCCATTTGGAATATTTTGGAGGACCAAGAAACCAAGATTTGGCATTAACATTTAATCTGTCTTATAAGTGAGCCTCCATGGTTGTCTTTCTCCAATTTGCCACAATGGTCTACTCTGTGTTCTCAAGTGATAAGCCACTGATGGCGGTGGTCTGCTATGGACCTCAGTCTTACTGTTGGTAGTGGCATGTCTACTATTGTCTTCATTTTATTTGCACTTGTAGTTCAACTAGGTTTTCAGTTGAGGAGGTGCAGGTTTATAGAAAGTCTATCGAAAAAATGGCTTGAAACACTCAACCAAAACACTCTCAGTGTACAGTAAGTTAGTTCAACGAGCTGTAGGTGGCGATAATGATATTGGGGCAATAACTACTGGACAGCTAACATGAGGATAGCACAGAATGTTTGTCACTTGACCTGCTATTTCTGCTTTACCTTTTATTTGCTTGATATTCCGAACCTTTGGTGTTCTGTGAAGTGGCTTAATAATCTCAAATGACTTGACATAACTACGCATATATGCTGTTCATCCATATGTATGCTGGCTCCAAACAACTCCAATCCAATGAATTCACCAAAGGGTTATTTCTCAATTGCGTTAAGACTCTTGACTATCTGGCATATGTTTGTTTAGAAATCCTGATAATCGGACATTAGGCTCATTAATCTGAAATATGAGTTGAGGGTCAGAATCTAAATGGCATGGGAGCATGAAAACCAGGAGAATTAAGTATGAGCAGGTCCAGACTGTGAGCCGGAGTTAAGGTGAAGTTAGGAGTTGGAGTCTTTAGAAGAAAGAACTAAAAAAAATGATGAGAGCAAAGCCGTGGATGTTGTCGATATGGATTTCAGCAAGACCTTTGATAAGGTTCCACATGGTGGCTGCTCTGGAAAGCTAGAGAGCATGGGATCCAGGGAGAGTTAGATGAATGAATAGGGAAGTAGGGGGTGATGGTGGACGGATTGGAGGCCTTTGGCTGGTGGTGTGCCTCAGGGATCAGTGCTGGGTCTTTTGCAGTTAGTGGTTTATTTCAACGATTTGGATGAGATTGTCAAGGGTATGATTAGCGAGTTTGCAAATGATACCAAAGTGGATTGTATCGCAGATAGCCAAGATGGTTATCAAATATTACAACAAAATCTTAATCAATTGGGCAAGTGGGCTGAGGAATGGTTAATCGAGGCAGTGCAAGGAAGTCAAGCGAGGGCAGGATCTTCATAGTGGATGGCAAGGCTCTGGGGTGTGTTGTAGAGCAGGGGGATCTAGGAGTGCAGGTACATAGTTCCTTGAAAGTGGTGTCACAGGAAAAATGGGGTGCTCTAGAAGGCTGTTGGCACATTGGCCTTCATCAATCAGTGTATTGAGTATGGAGATCAAGAGGTCTTGTTACAGTTGTACATTGGCAAAGCCACATTTAGAGTATTGTGTTCAGTTTTGGTCACCCTATTACAGGAAAGATGTTGTTAAGCTGGAACGAGTGCAGAAACGATTTATGAGGATGTTGCCAGTTCTCGGAGGCCTGAAGTATAGGGGAGGTTGGGCGGGTTAGGACTTTATTCCTCGTAGCGCAAGAGGATGAGGTGTGATCTTATAGTGGTGCTTTAGATCATGAGGGGAATAGATAGGATTTTTCACAGAGTCTTTTGCCCAAAGTAGGGGAATGGGAATCAAAAACCAGAGGACATTGGTTTAAGGTGAGACTGGAAAGATTTAATAGGAACCTGAGGAGCAACATTTTTACACAGAGGGTTGTGGGTATGTGGAACGAGCTGCCAGAGGTAGTTGAGGCAGGTACTAAAACAACATTTAAAAGACATTTGGACAGGTATATGGATAGGAAAGGTTTAGAGGGATATGGCCCAAACATGTGAAGGTGGGCCTCGTGTGGATGGGACATCTTGGTCGGTATGGGCAAGTTGGGCGGAAGGGCCTGTTTCCATGCTGCATGAATCTATAACCAGGTGACAGGAATGTGGGTAGGTTTGTGACCATATCCAGGTCCAGGAGCACTTGTATATTACCCACTCTGGTAATATACAGTGGGTAATGGCCAGTGTTCACTCAAAACTTTATTGTACTACAACATAGAAACGTAGAAAATAGGTGCAGGAGTAGGCCATTCGGCCCTTCGAGCCTGCACCGCCATTCAATATGATCATGGTTGATCATCCAACTCAGTATCCTGTACCTGGTTTCTCTCCATACCCCCTGATTCCTTTAGCCACAAGGGCCACATCTAATTCCCTCTTAAATATAGCCAATGCACTGGAAAATGGCGGCGCACCTGAATGCAGCGGCTTTGCTCTCCCCCGTGTGGATGTTGTTGTTTTTGTCTGTTTTGTCCGTTTGTCTGTGGACCTGCGACTCGAAGTACAACCGGCAGGACCTTCTAGGGATTGGGACGCTGTGTAGCGAACTAGAGTTCGCAAGAAGCTCCCACAACGATGATATCCCGCCAGAAATCACCCGCCCAGCGGAGTCCGAGTGGATCACCTTACCGAAAGGACGATGCGGGAGGCGGCGCGGACGGAGGCGGCAGAAGCGCGGTTGTCGAGCCGGCATTCACGCTAGGCTAAAGGAAGCTCCTTACAGACCAGCGCTACCCAGCATCTTTTTGACGAACGCCCGATCGCTCAGCAACAAGATGGACGAGCTGGAGCTGATCACTGAAGAAAACACAACTGTACAAACCTGCTCGATCATGGTGGTAACTGAGACCTGGCTTCACGCAGGGATCCCGGACGAGGCCATCAGTCTGGTAGGTCGCACAGCATACCGGGCCGACAGGAGCAGTGACTCCGGTAAGAGCAGAGGAGGGGGGCTATGTATTTACTCCTATGACAAATGGTGTACAAATGTAAACGTTGTCGAGAGACATTGTTCACCAGACATGGAGTTTATTACATTGAAATGTCGACCCTTCTACTTGCCGCGGGAGTTCACAGCTGTCGTTATTCTGGCTGTTTATATTCCACCAAGTGCCAACATCAAGCTAGCACTGAACACCCTGCTAGCATCAATCAATAAATTACAGACTGCACACCCTGATGGGATTTTCATCGTGGCTGGAGATTTCAACCAGGCTAATCTAAAAACTGTCCTCCCTAAATTCCACCAGCATGTCACGTGTCCGACGAGAGGTCAAAATACACTGGATCACGTGTACAGCAACACTAGGGATGGATACAAAGCCTCCTCTCTCCCTCACCTCGGCCAGTCTGACCATCTATCACTCTTTCTCACCCCGGCATACAGACCTCTCATTATGAGAACCAAGCCCAGTGTGAGAAACATAAAGACTTGGCCCGAGGGCGCTGCCGCCCAACTTCAGGACTGTTTTGAGCGCACCGAGTGGGACCTGTTTGCAAACCAGGACATACAAGAATATACATCTAGTCTTGTTCTATATACAGAACTGTATCAACAACGTCACTGTCGACAGGGAGGTCAGGTGCTACCCAAACAACAAACCATGGTTGACCAGGGATGTCAGGAAGCTGCTGAGGGAACGCAACTCAGCCTTTAGATCTGGCAGTGATGAATTGTACAGCACTGCCAGATCTAAACTAAAGAGAGCCATTAAAGAGGCAAAGACAGCCTATGGAAGACGGTTAGAGGGGTATTTTAACGAGAGGGACCCTTGGCGTGTCTGGCAGGGCATTCAGCAACTCACAAACTACAAGGGCAAGGGGGGGCCGATCATCTGCAGCAGTAACAACTCGCTAGCTGAGGAGCTCAACCATTTTTTCGCCCGTTTTGAGCTGAATGAGGCGGAGCCTGCACCTGCAGCCGCACCCAGCACTGACGACCTGGCACTCACTGTGCCACTCACTGTGAGTACGGAGGACGTCAGAAGAACACTCCGCAGGGTCAACCCCAGGAAGGCTGCTGGCCCAGATGGCATCCCAGGGAGAGTATTGCGGGACTGTGCAGACCAGTTAGCGGAGGTTTTCAGCGACATCTTCAACCTCTCTCTGTCAACGTGCACTGTCCCTAAATGCTTTAAGACTGCTACCATCGTGCCTGTACCCAAAAAAACAGCCATTACCAGCTTGAATGACTATAGACCTGTTGCTCTCACTTCAACGGTGATGAAGTGTTTTGAACGGCTGGTCCTGGCCCACATTAAGTCCTCACTCCCATCCACCCTGGATCAGCATCAGTTTGCATATAGAGCTAATAGGTCAACGGAGGATGCCATCAACATAGCTCTACATTCTGCACTGACACATCTGGAGCGTCCTGGCTCATATGTGAGGATGTTATTTGTAGATTTTAGTTCTGCATTTAATACAATCATCCCCAGCAGAATGGTGGACAAACTGTCTGATCTGGGTGTTAATGCAAACACATGCGGATGGATTAAGGACTTTTTAACAGATCGCCCACAGACTGTCAGGATGGGGTCCAATTACTCCCCAGTCCTGACGCTCAGCACAGGAGCGCCACAAGGTTGTGTGCTGAGTCCCATCTTGTATACAATATACACTTATGACTGTATACCAACACACAGTACAAACAGGATCATCAAGTTTGCGGACGACACGACTGTGGTGGGACTGATAAACAACAACGACGAGTCTGCCTACAGGGATGAAGTCCAAGAACTGACTGTCTGGTGTACCAAAAACAACCTGGTACTCAACCCATCAAAGACAAAAGAGCTGGTCGTTGACTTCAGGAGGAAGAGGAGAGAGGAACCTGCTCCCTTATACATCAAAGGAGACATGGTGGAGAGAGTCACTGGCTTTAAGTTCCTGGGAATAAACATCTCCCAGGACCTCAAATGGCAAATGAACACCGTCACTCTCGTGAAGAAGTCACATCAGCGGCTGTATTTCCTGAGGTCTCTGCGGAGAGCAAACGTCTCACAGCCGCTGCTGCTGTCCTTCTACCGATGCGCCATGGAAGTATCCTCTCCTATGGAATCCTGGTGTGGTTTGCTAGCTGTACTGTGGCTGAGAGGAGGGCGCTGCAGGGAATTATAAAAACTGCACAGAGCATTACAAACGCCCGACTGCCCTCCTTGGATGACATATATAGGGCCCGATGCTTGCGCCGGGCCACAAATATCAAGCAGGACACATCCCACCCTGCCAACCACCTTTTTACTCTGCTACCCTCTGGGAGGCGATTCAGGACTCTGAAGGCTCGCACCGGTAGACTAAAAAATAGTTTCTACCCATGTGCGATAAAAGAGCTAAATTCCAACAGAGAACACTGGGGAAGCAAAATGTAATTCCAAGAAATGCCACCAAATTATTTTAAATTCTTTTAAATTCTTTTAAAATACCTATTTATTATTTACTAATAAGTGTACATATGTGTTAATGGTTGTCGTGTTTGTATTTTTTTAATCGGAGGAGATGTAATGGAATTTCGTTGCACAGTATTGTGCAATGACAATAAACGTATTCATTCATTCAACTGGCCTCAACTACATTCTGTGGCAGAGAATTCCAGAGATTCACCACTCTCTGTGTAGAAAAAAGTGAAGTCAAACTTTGCCTAAAAATGGATTAACATGCAAAATCCAAAGAGTACCGAATTATGAGAGCCTGAAGAAGGGGTCTCAACCAGAAACGTCACCGATTCCCTCTCTCCAGAGATGCTGCCTGTCCTGCTGAGTTACTCCAGCATTTTGCGTCTTTATCTTCAATTTAAACCAGCATCTGCAGTTCCTTCCTACACATAGTTGTTTTAAATGCCTGTCGGAAATCTATTTATTGGTGGATCTTTCTATAAATTGATTGCTGCAAAAGTCTTTAATTTAGTATTTGCTATCATCAAAGTATTGCAACCTTACTGCTGTGATGATCCCACGATTTGTTTGATAATTTATTCATGGGTGTCCAAGCAAAATTCTTCCACATCCTTCTTCATCTGCTGTGTCAGTGATTCTTATATCTCACTCATATGGGGCAGAAACTTGCTCTGATAGTTGACAAACCACAGGATACATTGTAATGTGCAACATCTGTTGGCTGAGTATCTTCATAAAATACTTTTGCTGAATCTGGCATTGCATCATCCCTGGTGATCAAGAGACCCATACAGATTTGTTAATCGGTTATTGTTCAGATTCAGTCGCAATGCCCTGCATCTGTTCATTGGGACTCTCAGCTAGTCATCTAATTCTGCCTTTTTCATAGTTTCTCCTTCCAATAACTATGTGGTACCTCTGCCTCAATTCCTCAAATCCTTCTTTGCTAGAATGTGATGTGTTGATCTAAAATGACATTCTTCTGCATTTTGAATGTGACAATGAACATCTTAAATACAACATTCTCTCATCCATCTGTACTCGTTCTCACCGAGCAAACAGCTAACAATGGCCTATTTTCTTTATCATTGTTACTTTTTTGCATATCTTTCATTTGTTCTATATCTCTCCACATCACCGTCTATATCTCTTGTTTCCCTTTCCCTGCTTCTCAGTCTGAAGAAGGATCTCGACACGAAACTTCACCTATTCCTTTTCTCCAGAAATGCTGCTGACCCATAGTGTTTCTCCAGCTTTTTGTGTCTATCTTCAGCTTAAACCAGCATTTTGTAAACTACAAACAAAATAACTAAATTATAATTCATTCAATTCAATATATTAACAGCACTAGAATAGTGACTTTTAGTTTAGAGATACAAAGTGGAAACAGGCCTTTCGGCACACCAAGTCCACGCCGACCAGCGATCTCCCGCACGTTAACACTACCCTCTACACACTAGGGACAAATTACATTTCTACCAAGCCAATTAACCAACAAATCTATAAGTCTTTGGAGTGTGGGAGGAAACCGAAGATCTTGGAGAAAACCCAAGCAGGTCACGTACAAACATACAAACTCCGTAAAGACAGCACCTGTAGTCAGGATCGAATCCGGATCTCTGGGGCTGTAAGGCAGCAACTCATCTGCTGTGCCACCGTGCCATCCAAGGTGTGAGATAAGGGTTGATGAGTTGCCAATTGTGAAGCTAGAGGAAAGAATGTAAGTAGAAGGGGAACGGGAAAGGAAAATAGAATCCTAAAGTTTATAGAGTAATACAACGTGGAAAAAGCCCTTTGGCCCAACTTCCTCACCCTGACCAACATGCCCCATCTACACTAGTCCCACCTGCCTGCGTTTGGGAAATAACCCTCTAAACCTATCCTATCCATGTACTAACTGAATAAACTAAACTAAACCTGTCCAAATGGTTCTTAAACGTTATGATGATAACTGCCTCAAGTACCTCCTCGGGTAGCTCGTTCCATACATCCACCACCCTTTGTGTAAAAAAGTTACCCCTCAGGTTCCCCCTCTCCTTAAGCCTATGTCCTCTGGTATTCCATTCCTCTAGACTGGGCAGAAGACCGTGACCCGATCTATTCCTCTCATAATTTTATACACCTCTATAAGATCACCCCTTATCCTCCTGCGCTCCAAGGAATAAAGTCCTAGCCTGCTCAACCTCTCCCCACAGCTCAGGCCCCCGAGTCCTGGCAATGTCCTTATAAATATTCTGTGCATCTACCTGATCTATTCCCCTCATGATTGTATCCAATTCTATAAGAACAACCCTCATCCTCCTGCACTCGAAGGAATAAAGTCCTAGCCTGCTCACCCTCTCTCCACAGCTCAGGCCCTCGAGACCTGGCAATGTCCTTCTAAATATTCCCTGCGCCGTTTCCAGCTTCACAACATCTTTCTTGTAACATGTTGCCCAAAACTGAGCATAACACTGTATATGTGACGTCATTAACATCTTATATAACTACAACATGACCTTCTAACTTCTAAACTCAATACTCTGACAGCTGAAAGCCTTTTTGTGCCGTTCGTCTTTTTGACCTTTCAAGGAACTATGTAACTGCACTCCTAGATCCCTCGGCTCTACAACACTCCCCAGAGCTCTACCATTCAGTGTGTAGGTCCTGCCTCGTAAATCGTAGCCAGGGCACCTGCAATTTCCTCTCTAGCTTCCCACAATGTCCCCGGATATATCTGATCAGGTCCAGGAGATTTGTTTATCTTCATATGTGTCAGGAATTTCAGCACCTACTCGACTCTAATACTGACTGTTCACAAGCCAATTCCTTTGACTGCCAAAAGTTCCCCAGACCTCATCTCTTTCTGTACAATAGAAACCGAGGAGAAATACTAATTGAGGACCTTGCTTTTTAAAAAATCTATTGTGGCCCATACAGTTAAATGCTTTGATTCCTGAGGAGTCCCATTCCATCTATGGTTACTCTTTTTCCGTTTATGTACATAAAATCTCTTGGGATTATCTTTAATACTATCTGCCAGAGCTATCTCCTGTTCCCTTTTTGTGCTCCTAATTTCCTTTTTTAGCCTGAACCTCAGTTTCTGAAATTGGTGCAAGCCCAGGTGGGGTACAGGGAAAAGAAAGGGGGAGGGGAGTGAAAAAGAGGCAGGGTAGTTTGATTACTTACCTTAAATTGGAGAATTCGATGTTCAGACCGTTCGGTTGTAAGTTGCCCAAGTGGAATGCGAGGTGCTGTTCCTCCAGTTTGTGTGTGGCCTCACTCTGGCAATGGAGGATGCCCAGGACAGAAACATCAGTATGGGAATGAGAAGAGGAGTTAAAAATTGTTAGCAACCGGGAGGTCCTGTAGGCCTTGGTGGATCGAGCGTAAGTGTTTGGCGAAACAGTTGCCGAAGAAGCTTGGGCAGGAACTTGGAAGGGCAACTGGGGTCTCTGGATGGATGTGAGGGAGGAAGTAAAGGGACAGGGGTTATATCTCCTGTGGTTGCAGGGGAATATACTTGGGAAGGGTTTTTTTTGTAGGAAGCTAAGAATGAATGAGCCAAAGAGTTGTGGAGGGAGCTGTCTCTGCAGAAGGTAGAAAAGAGTATGGATGGGAAGATGTGGCTGGTGGTGGGCTCATGTTGGAGGTGGACGATCTTCAGAGAACAGTGTGTTGAATGCAGAGGCTGGTGAGCTGCGTGGTGAGCACCAGGGAAGTATCCTTGTGCAACGTGCATGGAGATTTACCAGGTAATTAGTTTTCACACATGGAGTGATAGGTACCTGGAATGTGCTGCGAAGGGAATGGTGGAAGCAGATATGATAGCACCATTTGAGAGGCATATCTGAACGGCCTGATCCTGTGGTGTGTTTCATTTGTTCAAATCTACGAGTTTGGTATCATCTGCTTATTATCTTAGCTGCATTGTTGTTTGTCACTCGTTCTCGAGTAAGACCATGACATCTTGTCTACAGTGTGCGATGTGTATGGAGATAGCTAATTCGACCAATCTGGGTCATTAGCTCCATGAAGAGAGTATCAAAGAATTCTCTCTTGATATTGTGCAAAGGTCCTTCAAATATCAATTTCTTGAAGAAATGAAGTCTTTTTTTTTTTAAATAAATTTTTATTAGAGGCATTTGCATATCATAATCCAAACCAGTACAGACTTTGTTTAACGGTTACATATTAAGTATCCAGGTTTCCAGGAATCCAGTTACCAAAGTAGTTGGGATCCTCCTTTATCGGTTACCTATTAACATTGCCTCTAATCACTTATTTATATTTATAGATAGAAGAAAATAAAGAAAGAGAGAAAGAAAGAAAGAAATTAGAAAAATAGAATAAACTATCAATAACACAACTTGGAAGATAGGTCCGTAGGTCAGAGAACATAACTATTCATCTAGTCCTGGGTTCAGGCTTCAGTCCGGCCTCCATGCCGGTCCAATCTACCCCTTCAAATAATCTATAAATGGAGACCATATTCTAATGAATAATTCTGGTTTGTCAATTAAGACATAACTAATTTTTTCCAAATGTAAGGTCTCCGACATCTCCATAATCCACATCTTGATTGTGGGGGTTGTTGGGTTTTTCCAAAATTTTAATATCAGTTTTTTCCCAGTTATACTGTAATCAAGGACATTTATTTGGTTTATTGTGAGTTTTAGGTAATGTTCTGAAATGCCCAATATTATTAATTTGGTGTCGGGATCAATTTGGATACTAACGACTACAGAGATTATTTTAAAAATATCCATCCAGTCATTTTTAATTTTCATACAGTTTACAAAAGTATGGGTTAAGTTAGCCATTTGGCATTGACATTTATCACAGATAGGAGAGATATTAGGAAAAATTCTATTTAATTTTGTTTTAGAATAATGCAGTCTATGTAGTACTTTAAATTGTATTAAAGAATGTCTGGTATTTAACGAACATTGGTGTATATGTTGTAGGTTTTCGTCCCAAATATCTTTCGTTATAGGTTGAGCTAATTCCTTTTCCCATGCTTGTCTATATAATTCCGTCGGCGGATTCTCACTGTCTAATAATATGTTATAAATGTGAGATATTAATTTGACTGTGTTAGGGTGTTTATTCAAACATTCATCTAGAATCTCTGGTTCTCTAGTTCTGTGTTCTCGTGTATGTGTTTTAACATAATCTTTAAGTTGTAAATATCTAAAAAAAATATTTGAATGTAATCCGTAATTCTGTTGTAACTCCTGAAACGAGAGCAAAATACCATTTCTATAAAGATGTCCCATATTTTTAATTCCATAATTTTTCCATTGTGCGAACCCTTTGTCCAACACTGAGGGTTTAAATGAGGGATTATTTGCAATGGGGAGAGAAATGGATAAATTATCCAATTTTAATGTCTTTTTTAATTGCTTCCAAATTCGAATACCACTATATATTATAGGGTTTTCACTATAGATTTTTTTATTCGATTTTGTGGGAGCTAACAGAATCGGACCAATTTCAAAAGGCAGACAGTCTTCCTTTTCCATCTTTAACTAGTCTGGTTGTTGATCTATATCTTCCAACCAAAAGTTCATATTTTTGACATTGACTGCCCAAAAGTAAAATAAAAAATTTGGTAAGACTAATCCTCCTTTGGTCTTAGATTTGCATAAGTGTTTTTTACTTATTCTATGGTTCTTATAATCCCAAATAAAACTTGTCACTATAGAGTCAACTTAAAAAAAAAAAAAATGTTTTGGGGATGTATATAGGAATTGATTGAAAAAGGTATAGCAATTGCGGAAGGAAAATCATTTTTATAGCGTTAATTCTGCCGAGCATTGAAATGAGTAGTGTTTTCCAGTATTGAATATTCTTATGCAGTTTATTAAGTAGAGGCAAAAAAATTGATTTAAATAAAGAAGTATATTTCTTGGTCACATAAATTCCTAGGTATTTAAATTTTTCATTTACTATTCTGAAAGGTGATTGTTGCAATATGTATAACTTAGGTTCCGTTATTAGCATAATCTCACTTTTATTCCAATTAATTCTATATCCAGAAAATAAACCAAATTGAGTTATAAGATTTAACAAGTTTGGAATGCTGAGATGGATGGACACTTTGAAATGGAGTCTTAATGCTTCAAATGTAGGATGAAAAATTGAAAACAATTTAAAAAATAGGTTAGGATCTCATTAAAGGACTATGCTATAATATGATTCATCTCCTTATGACCAATGAAATACTTTGTACGAGACCACACACAATCTAGTCCAATTCTGATCGTAGATAGATACAAAATGCTGGAATAACTCAGTGGGTCAGGCACCATCTCTGGAGAAAATAAATAAGGTGACAGTTCATGTCGTGATATGTAGGAAGAAACTGCAGATGCTGGTTTAAACCAAAGATAGATACAAAAAAACTGGAGTAACTCAACGGGTCACGCAGCATCTCTGGAGGGCAGAAATATCTGCAAGTGTAGGTGAGCCACAGGGGGAACGGGGAGGGGGGATGGGGTCATATGGGGGAAGAAGGAAGAGGGGAAGGGTTATGTAGATATCTAAAATGGGAGAATTCAATGTTCCTATAGCTGGATTGTAAGCTACCCAAGCAGAACATGAGTTGTTTCTCCAGTTTGGGTATGGCCTCACTCTGGCAATGGAGGTGGCCCAGGATAGAAAAAATGTTATGGGAATGGGAAAATGGATAGCAACCGGGAGATCCTGCAGGCCTCGAACAGTCACTGAGTCTATGCTAGATTTTGCCGATGTACAGAAGACCACATTGGGACCACCGGATGAACATTAGGTTTGATATGAACTTAATTAGGTTGGACAAGGTGCATATGAACCTCATGGATAGGTCTAACCTGGATAGGTTGCTGCGTTGTCTAGATGGAGCTGAGGGAGGAGGTGGAGGACCAGGTGTTACATCTTCTGCGGTTGCAGGGGAAGGGACCTGTGGAGGGGGTGGCTGGGCTGGGAAAAGATGAGTGAACCACGGAGTTGCAGAGGGAGCAGTCTCGGCAGAGGGCGGAAAGGAGAGAGGATGGGGAGGTGTGACTGGTGATAGCTTCACGTTGGAGGTGACAGATGCATTGGAGGGTGCTGCGTTGGAAGCAGAGGCTGGTGGTGTGTAACCAGGTGAAGTCTATCCTTCTTCTGTCTGGGGAAAGGTAGAGCGTGAGCAGAATAATAATAATAATAATATATTTTATTGTCATTGCATATAGGTGCAACGAGATTTGATATGCAGCTTCCATCTGATGTCATAACTTAAACAACTAATAACATTTAGATACCCAGAGAAACATGAGTTATAAAAAAGAACAGTAAAACTAAGCGATACAGAGGAGATGTGGGTGAGGGATCAATCTATGACATCAGGCGAGAAACCACGTTTCCTAAAGGCAGTCCGAAGCAGGGTTCTGACTCAAAACAACACCTATTATTTTTCTCCAGAGATACAGCCTGACCCGCTGAGTTACTCCAGCATTTTGTGTCTATCTTTACTAAAGAACAAGGACACCTTGAATGTCCTAGAATGGAAAGCATCGTGTTAGGAGCAGATGTGGCGGATACAGAGGTATTGAGAATAAGCGATATGGTCTTTGCAAGAGGCAGGGTGGGAGGAAGTGTAGTGCAGATCATATGTGGGAGTCGGTAGGTTTGTAGTAGACATCAGTCGTTCTATCTGCCCCCTGTGATGTAGACAAAGACATCAAGAAAGGGGAGAGAGGTGTCAGAGATAACAGAGCAAGATGCTGCTAGTGCAGGGTGGAAAGTGTAGTTTAGTTTTGCTTTGTTTAAAGATACAGGGTGGAAACAGGCCCTTCAGCCCACCGGGTCCGCGCCGACCAGTGATCCCCACACATTAACACCATCCTGCACGCACAAGGGACAATGTCTACATTTACCAAGCCAATTAACCTACATACCTGTACATCTTTGGAGTGTGGGAGGAAACCGAACATCTTGGAGAAAACCCACACAGGTCACGGGGAGAATGTACAAACTCCATGCAGACAGCACCCGTAGTCGGGATCGAACTCGGGTCTCTGCCGTTGTATTCGCTGTAAGGCAGCAACTCTGCTGCTGCGCCACCGTGACCGCAGGTGAACATAAATATGAACATTGATTTCTTCAATTTCAAGTAATACCCCACCTATCCCCTCCATGCCTTTTCCCACCTCATCCCATCCCACTCTGGTGTAGCCATATTTCTCTGACCACCCCAGTCACCCTGTTTCATTCTCTTCCTCCAGTGTTAATTCTCCCACCCCTCATGTCCCCGAGACCCCCATTTCCCTTTATCCTCCACATCCTGTTTATCTCCCCTTCATCCCCTTCCACCCATATGCCTCTCTCTGGCTTTACTTTCTCTTTTCCTCTTGTATTTGAGACTCTTTTGTCTCCTTTTCATCTATCGCTTTTGTCACTAACTCCAGCAATTTACTAATCACCCTCTCTCACCTGTATTCACTTATCACTTGCTGCGCTTTGCCTCATTTGCCCCACTCCCATTCCCAACTCTGTTTTCCAACTTCTCTTCCCACTCTCTCCCAGACTACATCAGTCAAGAAAAGGGACCCCCTCTCTTAGCATGTGGTGACCGTACCTTCATGCTGATGCTGCCTGACCTGCAGAATTTCTCTGACACTTTATTTTTTTGCACAAAGGCAACTTTGCCTTGTCTTTTTTTTCTCTCATTGCCAGCTCAATAAGCAGTATAAACCTCCTCCCAGTACTGCCATCCTGCCCGAGATTGTGTCTGATCCGCTGAGTTACTCCAGCTTTTTGTGTCTAACTTCCTGCCACTAGTCTGGTAATTTGCCTGTAATTTGCTTGTAAACGCAGGCAGGTGGGACAGTTTCACATTTTCCACATTATTCTCCATTTGTCAAATTTAAAATCCTTTTATTTAGCTTTTTGCAACCATTTTACTAACACTTATTTTTTATTTTCTCCTAATGACAGAGATTGTGTCTGCATACATTGAGTACTCAGATTAGCCTAATTTGCTTGTAATCTAGTCTCACTCACGTCCCCTTCAATCCACCCCAACATTCCCCCCCTTCAATTCTCTTGCCTCTTGTCTATATTAGAGGTAACTTACAATGTTAGTTAACCTACAAGAATATCTTTGGGATGTGGGAAGAAATCAGAACCCACACGATAACATGGAGAATGTACACATTCCACACAGATAACACAAGAAGAAGGTTTCGGCCCAAAACGTTGCTTATTTCCTTCGCTCCATAGATGCTGCTGCACCCGCTGAGTTTCCCCAGCTTTTTTGTGTACACACAAGAGTTCAGTATTGACTCAAGGCATTATAAATGCACAGCACCAGATAAATTAGAGAAACAGGCTTTCAGAGTGTTCATCCAAGTCATTTAGATAAATTGTGGAAAGGTGAGGGACCAGCATTAGTCACCATTGCACATCACTCGTTCTGCTTTCCCAGCTACAAAAATACTTATTTATGCCTATTATGTCTATCACATTTACATCCTACACTGCATGACAATGAACTTAGTGTGGTTCTCTAAATTTTCTGGTGCTGTCAACCAGGATATTGATCCTCTTCCCATTCAGGTGCAACCTGCCCCTCTTATATAGGTCACCTATGCCCCAGGAGAGATCTCAATGGTCCAAAAATCTGACTCGCTGCCCCCTGCACCAATTTCCCATGCATTCACCTGTTCTATCTCCCCGTCCCTACCCTCACTAGCACGTGGCCCTGGAGGTAATCTGGAGATTACCACTCACGAGTTCCTGCTTTTTAACTTTTTGCTGAACACTTTGTACTCTCTCTGCAGGAGAAGATCCCTTTTCCTACCTATCTCTTTTATGCCATTTTGCACAACAATGCGGCTGCTCACCAACCCACCCCCTCCCCCCACTTGAGAATGTTCTTCAGCAGCTCCGCGACATCTTGACCTCTGGCACCAGGGAGGCAACACACCATCCTGCAATCCCATTTGCTGCCACAGAATCTCCTGTCTAACCCCCTAACTAATGAGTCTTCACTCTGTCCGCCTGGACCTACCTGATCTCCCGGTTGCCAAACACTTTAATTCCCCTTCCCATTCCCACACTCACCTTTCTGCCCTGGGCCTCCTCCATTGCCAGAGTGAGGCCTAATGCAAAATGGAGAAACAGCATCTCATATTTTGCTTGGGCAGCTTACAGCCCAGCAGTAAAAATATTTATTTTTCTAACTTCAAGTAACCCTTGCATCCCCCCCCTCTCTCCAACCATCCCACACCCGTCATACTAGCTTCAAAGTTGTCTTGTTGAGTCTCATTGTCTGTAACTCGTTTTCCACCTAGCCCACAGCTAACAATGGCCTGTTTCCTTTATCATCGTGACTTTTTTGCATATCTTGCATTCATTTGTTTTATATCTCTACTTCACCGTCTATATCTCTCATTTCCCTTTCCCCTGACTCTCAGTGTAAAGATGGGTCTCGACACGAAACATCACCTACTCCTTTTTCCCAAAGATACTGTCTGTCCGGCTGAGTTACTCCAGCTTCTTGTGTCTATCTCCGGTTTAAACCAGCATCTGCAGTTCCTTCCTACACAGTATTTTTTTAAATCACTTTAGGCCTATGTTACCATCCTATCGCACTGTACCTCAGTGCCAGGCCTGGTGGTACAGACCTGACTGCTGCTGTTGCTTTCTCCTGAATGGTCATCCCCCCCCACCCCCTCAACAGTATCCAAAAGGGTATACTTGTTTTGGAAGTAAATGGCTACAGGGGGTTCCTGCACTCTCTGCCTATTCCCTTTGCTGGAATCTACCTTCTGTCTGCTCCTTAAATGTGACCACCGGACTATAACTCACTTTAACTCTTATTCTCCCGGGCAATCCGAAAGTTGTTCAGCCGCAGCTCCAGTTTCCTCACTCGGTCAGTCAGGAGCTACAGCTGGATGCAGTTAACACAGGTGTAAACCTCAAGGATACTGGAAGTTTCCTTAATTTCCCACGTCTGGCAGGAGAAGCATACCAGTGCCCTAACTGATATATTCTCTGCACTAAACCCAAGGAAAAGTCACAAAAAGTAAATCAGACCTTACCTTATTCAGCCTCCTCACCATAGCCCCTCGTGTGTCAAAGCCTCTACGCTTACCCTCAAACATAGCACTTGGATATTGAGATATTATGCCCATGTCCTTACAATGGCTGCTTAGATTCAGTAGGTTTCCACCCATATCAATTATAACCTCCCTGTTATTGAGTCCCATCCTCGTTCCTGTAGATTTTCCATTCCATTTCTCTGGTTTCTGCTCTGATAACATCTTTCCATTCCAGTACTTTTCAGATATTTTTATATAGTCATTATCATAAATGTCTGTCTACCAAAATTCACAACTGCTTTGCCAATATGTACACTCACCCAGTCTTCCAGCTAGAACAAAACAAGGGTGCCCCACCTGTATTTTGTATTCAATGGATCCTCCATGATTTCCACAATCCTCCTGTGGGATCATAAGGTCATAAGTGATGGGAGCAGAATTAGGCTATTCGTCCCATCAAGTCTACTCCGCCATTCAATCATGCCTTCTCCTGCCTTCTCCCTATAATCCCTGAAACCCATACTAATCAAGAATCTAACGCTGCTGGAAAAAATATCCATTAACTTGGCCTCCACAACCTTCTGTGGCAAAGAATTCCACAGATTTAGCACCCTCTGACTAAAGAAATTCCTTCTCATCTTCCTAAAGAAACATCCTTTAACTCTAAGGCTATGACTTCCAGTCCTTGACTCTCCCACTTGTGGAAACATCCTCTCCACATCCACTCTATCCAAGCCTTTCACTATTTGGTACGTTACAATGAGGTCCCCCCTCATTCTTCTAAACTCCAGCGAGAACAAGTCCAGTGCCGCCAAACGCTCATCATATGTTAACCCACTCATTCCTGGGATCATTCTTGTAAACCTTCTCTGGACCCTATCCAGGGGAAGCACATCCTTCCTCGGATATGGTGCCCACAGTACTCCAAATGCGGCCTGACCAGCAGCTTATAGACCCTCAGCATTACATCCCTGTTTTTGTATTCTAGCCCTCATATCTGTGGGATCTTCCTCTTCCCTAACCTTTTCATCAAAGGACCATTCTGTCCACACCTCCCTGGTAAAACTCTACCAACTGATGCTCCCAAAATCTTTGCATTGTGGAATGTGTAAGAGGTATTCAAATAGAAACATGGCATATTTCTGTAATGTTTGATACACCAAAGCCTATTTTAACATCAAATGCACCTGCAAATTATTGTATCAGGAATTTTCACATATCATTGTGGTTTGTGATCATTTGCCCTTTCCATTCCATTTTATTTGCAATAAGCCCCAAAATCTTGACATCAGTCAATGTACATTTGTTAGTACATAGTATGGTGGGATTTGTGTGAAAAAATAAAGTTTTTTATAAATGTATGGTAAATACATCGCAAAAGAATTCTGACTTTTGAGGAATACTTCTATTGAAGGGACCAGAGCCATGGAAACAAAATTTTATTATGTTGTAATATTCTTACAAATTCATAATAATAATGATCACCTATACAATTTAAATATACACCCGTAAAGGTCTCAAACCTGATGCACCTAAAAGAGATGAATTAACTGGACATGTGTTCTCGCTATTGGTTTATTTCTTTTTTCAACCATCTATTTGTCATTTCTCCCTCATCTTTCAGTATTCGTAAAAGTCCTTCGGCAGCACATTTTTATAGGATTAGAGTCAATTTAGTAACTTTAAATGCTCAGCCAGAGAAGGAAACATGCAAGTTGCCTATGCATTTCCTGGTGATCATTTCACCATGCTCGATAAGTCTTACAGTCTAATGAACCAGAATATTATTTGACTGTTTTGTCAGTTTAGCAAAATATGCTTTTTGTTAGGAAATTGAAGTTTCATATTTTTCAACATTTCTCAAGGAATTATAAGACTGTATGATTGTGTGCCACCAACAGGAAGTCTTGACTCCTGGATGTACATATTAATACATATATGTATATCCAGTGTCGGTGGATCTTACTCCTGTGTCAGCGCGAGTAACCTCAGTTGATCCCTTGATCGCGCTGACACAGGTGTAAGCTCCACCGCCCGCTGTCCTGTTATCCATTGCCCGCTGACCCGCTCCACTCTATGAGCTTTGCTCTTGAGCTGGTCCCCTAACTGTCCGGTCTACATTGAAAGACACGGACTGGGTAGTGAATGCCATGCAGTGTCACCCAGCGCAGCAAGTGAGGCCATGTCCTGCTCCCGGCGGCAGTCGGAATTTAAGGAAAAGCGGACGCTCGTAGCCACCCGAGCTACTTCCCTCCCCGGCCACAATGCAGTGGCTCCGCGCCCGGAGCACCTTGGCAGCGGTGAGTGAGTGAGTTGTTGGCATGATCCCTGAGCCTCTCCTTCTCAATGCTCCTGCCCGTGCTAACCTGGGCCAGACTCCCCACACGCTGTGAAAGGAAATCTCCCCCCCCCCCCCCCAAGCAGCGCTGCCCTTTTACAGCCGCTTCCCACTTTACAACCGCTTCCCATCAGCTGCCAGCAATGAGGGATAGACTTGGCTATCCCCCAGTACAGCAACATCGTTCTTGATGTTGCTGTACTGAGGGATAGCCAAGTCTATATTTCTTGGCTAACAACCTAACCTTCGGCCTCCAGGACGCAGGTAAATTTTCGTGCCTTATTTTGGGTAAAAAATAGTGTCTTCATTGCCGGGAAATACGGAACACAGCTGCTGGGTGAGGCCCTGAACTGGTCATTCACGCCATTTGTACTTTCTGGCCGTAATCAATTAATTTGTACATAAAGAAGCCATAAATAATAAAATTTATAGGCAGCTCTTATTTTACCCGCCTCCCTTAACCTCCTGTGAGAATCAGGAGCAGCAGCATGCAATTCAGCCCCACGAGCCTGCTCTGTACATCAGTAATGACAAAGCTGATTCATTCTTGGCCTCAAAACTATTGGGTGGCACGGTGGCATAGTGGTAAAGCTACTGTCACACAGCGCCAGAGACCCGAGTTTGATCTTGACAACGGGTGCTTGTCTGTACAGAGTTTGTACGTTCTCCCCGTGACCTCGAGAGTTCAAGAGAGTTTATTGTCATGTGTCCCTGATAGGACAATGAAATTCTTGTTTTGCTTTAGCACACCAGAACATAGTAGGCACGAATACAGAACAGATCAGTGTGTCCATATACCATTGTATTAATATATACACACATGAATAAATAAACTGATAAAGTGCAATTAAACAGATTATGGGCTATTAATGTTCAGAGTTTTGTCCGAGCCAAGTTAATAGCCTGATGGCTGTGGGGAAGTAGCTATTCTTGAACCTGGTCGTTGCAGTCTTCAGGCTCCTGTACCTTCTACCTGAAGGTAGTGGGGAGATGAGTGAATGGTGTGGTGTGGGTCCTTGATGATGCTGCCAGCCTTTTTTGAGGCAGTGACTGTGATAGATCCCCTCGATGGAAGGAAGGTCAGAGTTGGTGATGGACTGGGCAGTGTTTACTACTTTTTGTAGTCTTTTCCGCTCCAGGGCGCTCAAGTTTCCGAACCAAGCCACAATGCAACCAGTCAGCATGCTCTCTACTGTGCACCTGTAGAAGTTGGAGAGAGTCCTCCTTGACATACCGACTCTCCGTAATCTTCTCAGGAAGTAGAGGCGCTAATGTGCTTTCTTTATGATTGCATCAGTGTTCTCGGACCAGGAAAGATCTTCAGAGATATGCACGCCCAGGAATTTGAAGCTCTTGACCCTTTCCACCATCGACCCATTGATATAAACGGGACTGTGGGTTCCCATCCTACCCCTTCCAAAGTCCACAATCAGTTCCTTAGTTTTGCTGGTGTTGAGAGCCAGGTTATTGTGCTGGCAGCATTTGGTCAGTCAGTTGGTCGATCTCACTTCTGTACTCTGACTCGTCGCCATCAGTGATACGTCCCACAACAGTGGTATCGTCAGCGAACTTGATGATGGAGTTCGCACTATGACCGGCTACGCAGTCATGAGTATAGAGTGAGTACAGCAGGGGGCTAAGCAAGCAGCCTTGAGGTGCTCCCGTGCTGATTGTTATCGAGGCTGACACATTTCCACCAATACGAACTGACTGTGGTCTGTGAATGAGGAAGTCGAGGATCCAGTTGCAGAAGGATGCGCAGAGACCCAGATCTGAGAGCTTGGTAACCAGGTTGGAGGGGATGATTGTATTAAATGCCGAGCTGTAATCAATGAATAACGGCCTGACAGTTTTTGTTGTCCAAGTGGCCCAGTGCAGAGGGAGGCAGAAAGATAAAGACCATTTTAGCCCACTAGCCACACATTTCCTCCCGACTCCTAGTCTGTGCCCGTCTTTTTTGCTGACCGGATTTGTTTAATTTACCCTACACACCCGAGTCACAGGGCTGCAGTATTCCCACCTGCAACCCTGTGACCATGCTCACCCTCTACCTGCGCCACAACCTGGCAGATCATTTTAAACCATACCGAGTAGTGTGAACAAATCTCCTGCATGGATCATTTTCCCCTTCCAGGTTAGGTTCAACCCACTTTTCTCACACAGGTCCACCTGGTCCAGAGGTAATCCCAATGATCCAAGTACTAAAAGCCACCCCCTCCCCCTCCACGGCAGCAACACTTTAGCCACTGGTTCATCTGTCATCTCCTATTTCTACCCCTTGCTAGCACTCGGTGCAGGGAGCAATGCCCTGGTTATGAGCCTAGAAGTTCGGCTTTTTAACCTCTGCCTAACTCCCTAAACTTACTTTGCATCCCTGTTCCTACTATATTGGTTGTGCCAACTGGCTCTGGCTCTTCTCGCTCTCCCTTGTGTACCTGATCCAAGACATCACTAACCCTGGCAGAAGGGAAACAACTGACTATTCTAGAGTCGGTTTGTCAAGGAGGACTCTCTCTAACTTCTACAGGTGCACAGTAGAGAGCATGCTGACCGGTTGCATCGTGGCTTCAAGGGCGGCACAGTGGGGCAGTGGTAGAGTCGCTGCCTTACAGCTCCAGAGACTCGGGTTCGATCCTGACAATGGGTGCTGTCTGTGCTGAGTTTGTATGGTCTTCCTTGGCCGCATGGGTTTTCTATGGGTGCTCCAGTTTCCTCCCACATTCTAAAGATGTGCAGGCTTGTCAGGTTAATTGGCTTCTGTAAAAAATTCTCCCTGGTGAGAGCAGGATAGAACTAGTGTACAAGTGATGGCTGGCGGTGTGGACTCGGTGGGCCAAAGGACCTGTTTCCATGTTGTATCTGTCAAACTAAGTTAAAACATCACTGCTTGCCAGGTTACCCGCTCTGCCCCCCTCACCCTCCTCACCCCATTGCTCTGATCAGAGCCATCTTCAGTATCATTTGTTAATTTGTGTGGAATTTATTTCCATGTTATTAATGTCTTTTTCCTGCTCTGGCTTCAGGATAAATATTTGTTCAAGGAGCTTTCTGACACGGTGAATACAACCACAGGGTCCTTTCTTGATAGCTTACTGCTAATTTGCATTTGTTTATGATATTCTCTGTTCTTGCTCAGCTGCCCGATGTGAAATCTTTGATAAAAGATCGCATTGCATGATCAATGCACCTTGTCTGCTCTCACCTTGTGTTGCTGTGAGAGAATCAATGTGTGTCAAATATTATGTAGCCTTTGGCTTTGTTTTCTTTCAGTTTACTATGAAGTAGTTTAAGGTACTATATTTTCTTTGAGTCGACGGAAAACAAAACTTTGAATGGTTCAGAAAGTTCAGTTAATATTGAGTATAAATCTGCAGGTCATGCAAATATAATGCTAACTATTATGCAGATGAGCAGTTATCCCATGACCCACGTGACAGTGTGTGATTACAGAGGACGTTTGTAGTGAGGGCAGAGATTGTGATTACTGAACATGTGTCTATGCGGTGAATCTCTTAAGAGGCTTTATACTGGAAGCTTGTGACCAATGAGAAGAATTTTGGAGCTTAGTACGTGGTGTTCTACGTAGCCGTGTGAAACTGTTTTTCAGCAGCCTGGTAAATCTTTGTCTGTGCCAAATGGGTCATTTGGAGCCAATGTAATATCAGGTATTTCTGTCGAAACATGAGGAGCCTTTTATATAAAATCCCGTGAACAGAGACTCTTATTCTGAACTGGTTCGACAGCTGTTAGCTATTGCAGTGTGAAGCTGCAGTTTGGATTAGATCACAGTGTTTTGCTTATATTTGTGGTGCACTGGAGATAGTGGCACGGCCATCTATTGTCACAGAGCTGCATCAGGATCAGACTTGGCGTTTCATTCTAAAACCGGCAGCGATTGCAAAAGGGTGCAAATGAGTGATGGTGAGTAGTATTGAGAAATAAATCTGGGGTCGTGGTATAATTGTAGGAAGGAAAGCTGTGCGACAGCAATTTTCCTTTCTTCAAGGTTTATTTTATTTTTATTAAATGTTAATTGATGAGTTTATTTCATGTTTTATTCTGAAAACAATTACCAAATCTTCCTAAAATATCTGTCGTACTAATAATTGAGCAGCAAGATAAAAATCGACATCATCTGATCTGCCTGGTGGCTTTTCTTTGTTTATTTGTCAGAAAAATTAATGACTGCTGGAGATAGACATTTTTTTTCTTGATAAAAATTTTTAAATGATGTGATTTAATTGCAATATTCAATGTATTTTACCACAATTTAAAATATATAATATTAGAAAATATTAATTGTGGAACCTATATTTTGTCTGCAAATGAAATGGTTAAGAATAGAGTATTCTGCACAAAATTGATAATTTGGACAAATATGGTTATTCGCCTGTTATTTGAAGAATTCCACCTCCAAAAATACTCCGTGCTGTCAAAATGCTGGAGACATAAGTCATGAGGAAAAATCTAAGCAGCTATTACCTAGGTGGATTTACAAGCTAAGTGAAAAGATTTAGCATTTCAAACATTGTTTTGTTATTGATTTGTGATTATATTTGCAAATAATTTGAACAATACGGAATGGTCCAATATCTTGTAACGGATTTGAAAGGCATGAATGTATTGGATTTGAGGGATTTGTGGTTGACTATTGGTCCCAATGAAGGAGGCCAGATGTCGTAAAAATCATCATTCATTAATACTAGGGGGAAAGAAGGATACATTATCTTGGGGGTGACAATTGTCCAGGATCTTCATTAACTGAAGCACACTGGTGCAAATTTAAATATCATTGTAAAAGAAAGGCGGCAGATTGTCTGATTTAAAGAACAATCTTCAGCATATTGATTTCTTAACTATTTTTTTCAGCGTGATGATATTGCGTGTGCACAATAGAATCTTTCATTGAAGCTTTCACATTCCAACCTCTTTTGTTAAATGGTTCGGGTGAAATTCAAAGTGAGAATGTGTGTGAAAAACACAAACTGAATGAGAACATACAGTAGCTGTATATACAGATATTGTTGATTAAGAAGTGCACTTGATACGCTGGACATTGAGAGCAAGCATTAAAGGATTAAGGCTGACAAAGCAGCTTGGAGCTGTGACTGTGTATTAAATTAGAATATTTTCCTCTTACTGAGTTCTGTAGCATATTTTCAAACTTAAAAAAATATATATTTTAACAAAATTAATTGAAACAACTTAGACATAAATGTAATTGTGTTGGTTGGTAAGTTTGCCGACAACACCAATATTGGCGAAATTGCGAAGAATGAGGAAGGTTGTCTAAGTATACAGGGGGATATAGGTCAGTTTCAGAAGTGGGCAGAGAAATGACAGATGGCGTTTAATCCGAACACTTGTGAGGTGTTGCAATTTGGGACGCTGAATGTAACAGGAAAATATACAATTATTGACAAGAGCCTTAACAGTATTGATATGCAGAGGAATTTTGGGGTCCAAGCTTTCTTTCCCACCACCCTGCAATCAGTCTGAGGAAGGGTCTCGACCCTAAGAGTCACCTATCCATGTTCTCCAGAGATGCTGCCTGACCTGTTGAGTTACTCCAGTATTTTGTGCATTCTGTTGTATTTGAGTTTGACGATTGTATTTATGCATGGTTTGTCTGATCTGTGGGATAGCATGCTAAACAAAGCTATTCACTGTATCTTGGGTAGCTTAATGGACCTGTCCCACATAAGCGACTGCTGGCAACTATGTGGCGACTGCAGTTGCCACATAGTTGCCACATGTTCGCAGGTGGTTGCGGGGGAGTCGCCTTCATGGTCGTGAGGAGTTCCCGCATTCTGGGAACGTTGAAAAATTAGCGGTGACCAGAATGAAGCCGCCATGGAGAGTATCGAGAATTCTCGTGCCATAGGTGGGTTGCCAGGAGGTCAAAGGTTCTTGTAGGTTTTCGCCAGTGCTGACTGGTGAATTTCATTGGCTCATTTGGAAAAAAACGTAAGCATTAGTTTTCCGAACCAAGGATAACCGACCGGTAAGGTCTCCCCCATTCTCCCCCCTTCTCCTCCCCCCCCCCCTCTCCTCCCCCCTCTCCTCCCCCCCTCTCCTCCCCCCCTCTCCCCCCCCTCTCCCGCCTCTCCCCCATCCCCCCTCTCCCCCCTCCCCCCCTCTTTTAAAGGACTTACATGACCCTTCCCGTATACTGTGTTTTCACCGTTTGAATTACAGAGCTAAAGTTCCTGGTCATTGCGGTGTGTGTCTGTTTCACATTGGCTTTGCACCGTGTAAATTTCACTCAGACAGCGCTCCCCCTGCTTGCCCTGTCGCCCGCATGCATAACAGACTGGTGAAGGGAGCAATGTGTGTGCGTTCCACTCTGACAGTCGCCGTTCCAGTCGCCGGTTATTCAGGCGACTACTGGCGACCTGACAGTCGCCGGCAGTCGCCTGAAAAATCTCCTAAGTGGGACAGGCCCATAAATCTACTTTGTCAGGCCTTGGGGTTTTATCCGCCACAATATGTTTTACAACCGTTAATACCTCCTCATTGATAATTCGTCTTGGATCTGAGACATCATAGCTCCCAAGCCTCAATTCCTTAGCTCCATGATTTATTTTTCCTCAGTTAAATCAGATGAGAAGTATTCATTTAATATCTCTTGTGGTTCTAAACAAAGATGACCATGCTGACCGTTAAGGGGACCTATTCTTTTACTAGCCAGCCTTTTACTCTTAATTTACCTGAATCTCTTGCAAATATCCTTTACCTTGCCTACCAATTCTATTTCATGTCATCTTTTTGCCCGGATGATTGCTTTCTTAAGCGTACTCCTACACTTCCTATACTCGTGAAGGGATCAGTTTGATTCTGCCTGCCTCATTGTGACATGTGTCTCCTCTTTCCTGACCAGTGCCTCAACATTTTGAAATTCCCTAATCTTGTCAGCCTTACTCTTATACCTAACAGAAACATGCTGTTCTTGCCGTCTTGCTGTATCACTTTTGAAAGCCTTCTTACCATCTATCCCCTTAACGCAACATGACGGTGCGGCTCTCCTTGATAACCCTCCTTTCCTCCCATTCTATATTTGCTTTGACCATCTGTCCCGTCAGACTCAAGTGTGCCTTTTTCCAGGGCCACTGTGCAGAAGTTAGACCAGCCTTCCTGAGGGTGAACCCATGGAAAGCAACTGACCTGGATGGAGCACCTGGCCGCATCCTTAAGAATTGCGCGGACCCGCTAGCGGTTGTGTTCACGGATATCTTTAATCTCTCCCGACTGTTCTGAGGTACCCACATATTTCAAGAAGGTCACTATCATCCCGGTGCTGAAGAAAAGCAAGGTCTATGCCTTAATGACTACCTCCCAGTGGCCTTGACATGCTTTGACAGGCTGGTTATGGAACACATTAAATCCAGCCTACCATGCAATCTTTTAGTTTTTTGTTTTGGAGATACAGCGCTGAAACAGGCGCTTCGGCCATCTGAGTGTTCGCCGACCAGCGATCCCCGCACATTAACACTATCCTAGACCCACTAGGGACAATTTTTACATTTACCAAGCCAATTAACCTACAAACCGGTACGTCTTTGGTGTGTGGGAGAAATCTGATGATCTCGGTGAAAACCCACGCAGGTCATGGGGAGAACGTACAAACTCCAAACAGATCTGTTGCCGGGATGGAACCTGGGTCTCCGGTGCTGCATTCACTGTAATGCAGCATCTCTACCGCTGCGCTTCCGTGCCGCCCACTGCAGGTTGATTCACTGCGCCACCGTGCCACCCATCTTGATCCACTGCAGTTCGCCTACTACCACAACAGGCCCATGACTGATGCCATCTCCCTGGCCCTACACTAATCCCTGGAACACCTGGATAAGAAAGACACATATGTCAGATTTATATTCATAGAAGACAGCTCTGCTTTCAATACCATTATTCCATCCAAGGACATCTCCAAACACGTGGTACTCTGAGTCAGCACTCACCCCTGCAACTGGATCAGCGATTTCCTGACCAACAGACTACAATCAGTGAGGATAGGGGACAAATCATTCTCAATGATAATCCTCAATACTGGTGCCCCGCAACGATGCATTCTCAGTCCCCTTCTTTACTCCTTATACACTCATGACTGTGCAGCCAAATACCAATCCAATCAGTGTAAGGGTTTTGGCCCGAAACGTTGCCTATCTCCTTCGCTCCATAGATGCTGCTGCACCCGCTGAGTTTCTCCAGCATTTTTGTGTACCTTCGAATTAGCAGATTACACTACCCAAGTGGAACTGCTATCAAATAATGATGAGATGGAGTATAGGAAGGAGATCGAGAACCTTATAACCAGGTGCCAAGACAACGACCTTTCCCTCAATAACAGCAAGATGAAGGAGATAGTGATTGACTTCAGGAGGCGAAGCGGTACACATAACCCTGTATACATTGACGGCACCGAAGAAGAGATGGTTGAAAGCTTCAAGCTCTTCGGAATAAATATTACCAGCAATTTGTCCTGGACCAACCATATCAAAGCAACAGCCAAGAAAGCACACCAATGCCTCTACTTCCTTAGAAGGCTTAGGAAGTTTGGCATGTCTCCAACAACCAGTACCAACTCCTACAGAAACGTTTTATTGAGATGCATCACAGCATGATTTGGGAACAGGTCTATCCAAGACCGCAAGAAATTGCAGAGAGTTGTGGATGTATCCCAAACCATCACGCAAACTAACCTCCCTTCCATTGACTTCATCTTCACTTCATGCTGCCTCGGCAAGGCCACCAACATAATCCAGGACCAGTCTCACCCTGGTCACTCCCTTTTCTCCCCTCTCCCATCAAGCAAGAGGTACAGAAATTTGAAAAAGGATACCTCCAGATTCAGGGACAGTTTCTTCCCAGTTGTTATCAGGCATCTGAACCATCCTATCACCAACTGGAGAGCGGTCCTGACCTCCCATTTACCTCATTGGAAGTCCTTTGAACTGTCTTTAATCAGCCTTTACTGAACTTTACCTTGCATTAAACGTTATTCCCTAATCCTGTATCTGTAGCTATGGCCAACTAGATTATAATTATGTTTAGCCTTTTCGCTGATTGGATAGGACACTACAAGAAGCTTTTCACTGCACCTTGGTACACATGTCAATAATCCCCTCACCTGTGATCAGCTATCACTTGCCAGGATTTGTCTGACCCACACTCCCTTCAGGATTCCTCCCACCCCACCGCCCACCACGATCATAGATGTTGGTCACTGTTCACAATTATCAGGTTTGTCCAATTATAGAAATAGAATTTGTAGTTTGGGGGAATTTTAAAATACATTTCTAGAACAACCATTGATTCATCATCAGGTCAGAAATGAGATTGGCGATGAACTGCGCAATGATTCCTTATTTAACAATGTAATTTATGCCTGTGTTCTGTGCCTGTATGCAGTCTGAAGAAGGGTCTCGACCTGAAACGAGACCTATCCATGATCTCCAGAGATGCTGCCTGACATAGAGACATATAGCGTGGGTACAGGCCCATTGGCCCAACTAGCCCACACCGACCAAACATTTCCCATCTGTACTAGTCCCACCGGTCTGTATTTGGCCGATATCCCTCTAAACTTATCCTATCCATGTACCTGTGTAAATATTTCTTAAACGTTTCGGAGCAGCCTCAGCCCTTGAGCTTGTCCAACAAGTCTGAGCCTTGCTCCCCATGCAGACGACAGTGGGGGCTGTGGGAAGGATGAGCAACCTAACCACCACACTGTGGATCAGGGAGCCATCCAAAAGCGGGGTAGAAGAGACACGTAGTTGTAATTGGGGACACTATAGTCAGGCAAATAGAAACAATTCTCTGTCGCAAGGATCGAAAGTCCCGAAAGCTGCATATAGTACAATTAGAAATTGTCAGGCACAATTCTGTGGGCATCACAGAGTCGTGGCTGAAAGAGGATCAGAACTGGGAGCTGAATATTCATACATATATATCCTATCGAAAAGACAGGCGGGTGAGCAGAGGGGTTCAGGTGGCTCTGCTGGTAAGGAATGAAATCGATTGTAAGAAACAATAAAGGATGAGAAGATGTAGAAACCTTGTGGGTAGATTTAAGAAATTGAACGGGTAAAAAGACCCTGCTAGGAGTTATATACGGGCCTCCAAGTATTAGCAGGTTGAACACAAATGACATCAGGAAATAGAAAAGGCATGTAAAAGAGATATTGTTACAGTCATCATGGGGGATTTCAATATGTACTGTATGTAGACTGGGTAAATCTGGTTAAAGAGTCGGAGAGTCAGACAGCGCAGAAGTAGGCCCTTCGGCCCAGATCGACCAAGGTACCCCACCTACACTAGTCGCAGCTGCCTGCCTTTGAACCATATCCCTCTAAACCTTTCCTATCCATGTTTTCCATCCAGCAGGTTGGTACTGGATCCCAAGGGAAGGAATTTATAGAATGCCTATGAGATAGCTTCTTAGAACAACATATAGTCGAGCACACGAGGGAAAAGACAATTGTAGATTTGGTGTTGTTCAATGAACCAGACTTGATTAGGGAGCTTGTGAAGGAACCCCTAAGAGGCAATGATTATAATATGGTAGAATTCAACCTGCAGTTCAAGAGGGAGAAACTGAAATTGGGTGTATCGGTATTACTGGTGAGTAAACGTAACTACAGAGGCATGAGGGAGGAGCTGGTTAAAGTTGATTGAAGAGGGACCATAGCAGCAATACTAGGAGTTTCTCAGAGTAATTCATAAGATGCAGGATCTTTTCATCCCATAGAGGAAGGAGCCCGATGTTGGGGCAGTCCAGAACCTGGGGCCACAGTTTAAGAATAAAGGATAATTTATTTAGAATGGAGATGAGGAAACACTTTTTCACTCAGAGAGTTGTGAGCCTGTGGAATTTGCTGCCTCAGAGGGCGGTGGAGGTTGGTTCTCTGGACACTTTCAAAGAGGAGCTGAATAGGGCTCTTAAAGATAGCGGAATGGCCTACTGCTGCACCTTTTGTCTATTGTGTATTGTCTAACATACTTAGGGGAGAATGAGGCCACTGTGGCCGACAAAAGAATTCAAAGATAGCAGAAAAGCAATCAAAGAAGCGATAGATTCTGGCATGGCGAAGATTAGTGGGATGCGAGTGATTTGGGAAGCATTTAAAAACCACAGAAGGCAACTAAAAAAGCAATAAAGAGAAAAAAGATCAAATATGAAGGAAGGCGAGCCAATAATATAAGAGAGGATATCAAAAGCTTTTTCAGATAATAAAGTGTAAAAGAGAGGCAAGAGACGCAAGTATTGGAAAATGACACTGGAGAAGTAATAATGTGGAACAAAGAAATGGCAGGTGAACTGAATAAGGTTTTTTGCTTCAGTCTTCAATGTGGAAGACACCAGCAATATGCCAGAAATTCGATAGTCGGGACAGAAGTGAGTGCAGCTGCTATTACTGAGGAGAAGGTGCTTGGTAAGCTGAAAGGTCTGAATGTGGATAACTCACCTGGACCAGAGACATTACAACCCAGGGTTCTGAAATAGGTAGCTTTTGAGATTTTGGAGGACTTAGTGGTGATCTTTCAAGAATCACTAGAGTGTGCAATAATTCCAGAGGACTGGAAAATCACAAATGTAACTCCAGTGCTTTAGAAGGGAGTGAGGCAAAAAAATTAAAGTATAGGCTGGTTAGTCAGACTTCTGTGGTTGGTAAAATGTTAGAGTCCATTATTTGAGATGAGGTTTTGGGGTACTTGGAAGCACTTGATGATAAAATAGGCCTAAGTCAACATGGTTTCATTAAGAGGAGATCCTGTCTGACAAATCTGTTATAGTTTTTTGAGGAATTTATGAGCAGGGTAGACAAATGAGAGTTGGTGGATGTTGTTTACTTGGATTTTAAGAAGACCTTTGCTAAGGTGCCACATGTGAGTCTGGTAAACAAGATGGGAGCCCATGGTATAAGAGGCAAGGTGGGAATATAGGGGGCCTTTTCTGGTTGACTGTCAGTGACTAGTGGTGTCCCACTGTGGTCCACATTGGGTCCTTTTCATGTTATATGTTAATGACCTGGATGATGGAATTGATGACGTTTGGCAAAATAAGTGGCAAATGCAATACAGCATCGTCAAGTGTATGGTCATGCACTATGGTAGAAGGAATAAAAGCATAGACTACTTTCTAAATGGAGAGAGTATTCTGAAATCGGAGTTGCAGAGAGATTTGGGAGTGCTACACGATTCCCAAAAGATTAATTGGCAGGTTGAGTTGGCAATAAGGAAGGCAAATGCAATGCATTTCGAGGGGACTAAATTATAAAAACAAGGTGGTAATGCTGCGGTTTTAAGGCGTTGGTGAGGCCCTATTTGGAGCATTTTCAGGCCCCATATCTGATTAAGGATGTGCTGGGTTTGAAGAGGAGGTTAATGTGAATGATCTGGGAATGCTTGGGTTAATATATGCATAGCATTTGAAAACCTCTGGGCCTGTACTCGTTTGATGAGCATTGATCTCATTGAAACCTACCGGATTATCGAAGGCCTCGATAGAGGGGACGCTGAAAGGATGTTTCCAGTAATGGGAGAGTCTGGAACCACATGGCACAGCCTCAGAATAAAAGGACGGACCTTTAGAATGGACATGAGGAGGAATTTCTTTAGCCAGGGGGTGGTGAATCTGTGGAATTAATTGCCACAGACGCCAGTGGAGGCCAAGGCATTGGGTATTTTTAAAGCGGAGATTGATAGGATCTTGATTAGTAAGGGTATCAAAGTTTATTAAAGAATTAAGGGACAAAAGTTTAGGGGTAACATGAGGGGGAACTTCTTTACTCAGAGAGTGGTAGCTGTGTGGAATGAGCTTCCAATGGAAGTGGTGGAGGCAGGTTCGATTTTATCATTTAAAAATAAATTGGATAGGTATATGGACGGGAAAGGAATGGAGGGTTATGGTCAGAATGCAGGTAGATGGGACTAGGTAAGAGTAAGTGTTCGGCACGGACTAGAAGGGCCGAGATGGCCTATTTCCGTGCTGTAATTGTTATATGGTTTATGGGAAGAAGGCGGGAGAATAGGATTGAGAAGGAAAAAGAGATCAGCCATAATCGAATGGTGGAGTAAACTCAATGGCCTAATTTAGCTCGTATGTCTAATAGCCTTATGGGACTCCTGCATTATCTGACTGCACTGTCTGCTTCACCTGGTGGCTGGCCATTGCTTTTTTGCCTGTGTGGCCAATAATTTAGAGTGAACCATGTTCACAATGTCCTCAGTGAACCCACCATTCCAAATGTGTAATACGGGCAATTAGGAGCCACAGCTGGACACTCCCCCTGCACATAACAGATGACTATTGAGATATGTAAAATACTGAGGACCATAGATAGCGTAAAGGCAATTTCAAACTTTTCCAATGTCCTACTTTCCGTTGCCATTACTACACAGGCAGGTAGATCGTACGCAGACGATAAAAAGAAACGGATCCTCCAGTCGTTATTTTCAGTTTAATTGATTCTTTATTGAAGTAGTTGTACGGACAAAAAAATGAATATACCAGATCCTCTTTATTCTTATACAAATTGTAGCTTTTTGTTCTTACTATCTGATCTGGTAAGAACTGTATTCTCTCCCGTGCCTACTTGTCTAATCTGGCCACACACCCCTGGTATGATATACATAACATTCATCTACGTTTCAAAAGCCCACCCCCAAGCATTCAAAATAATACTGTTAGAAATATCTAGACAAAATAATAAGATGCTAACAGTAACTAGCCTAAGCATGAGTGGCTCCTACAGATAGGGTGGAAAGTTACAGCCTTTTTCCCAGGGCAAGTGAGTCTGAAGCTAAAGGGCTGGGTTTGATATGAGGGGATAGATTTAAAAGGGTTATAGGGGCAACATTTTTACAAAGCCTATGGTGAGTTTGTGGAACGAGTTACCAGAGGATGTTGTGGAGGCAATATAACTACATTTTAGACCGGTCCATGGAAATGGACCCAAACCACGCCCTCCCCAGGTACCTTCCCCTGCAATCACCTGTCCCAATACCTCCTCCCTCAACTCTATCCATGGACCCCGAAAGTATTTTCAGGTTAGGCAGAGGTTCACTTGCATCTCCTCCGACTTCATTTACTGTATCCGTTGTTCAAGATGTGGACACTTATACATCACGAGACCAAACGTAGAATGGGCGATCGTTTCGCTGAACACCTTCGCTCATTCTGCCTCGACCTAGCTGACCTTCCTGTTGCTAAACACTTTAATTCCCACACTGAACTTTCTATCCTAGGCCTCCTCCATTGTTAGAGTGAGTTGGAGGAACAGAAGCTCATATTTCGCTTGGGCAGCTTACAGCCCAGGGGTATCAATATGATTTCTCTAACTTCAAGTAACCCCTGCATTCCATCTCCCCACCCAAGTCACACCAGCTTTTTGTTCTCACCTAGCTATAGCTAACAATGACCTGTTTCCTTTAAGGGCCTGTCCCACTTGGCCGTCATTTACGCGACAGGCCGGTAGTGACTGACGCGCGACGGTCGCGCACGTCATCATGCGTCCGCACAGCCGTCTGGAGCGCATGACGTCATTTGAAGATAGACACAAAATGCTGGAGTAACTCAGCGGGAATGACAGCATCTCTGGAGAGAAGGAATGGATGATGTTTCGGGTCGAGACTCTTCTTCAGTCTGGAGTAACTCAGCGAGACAGGCAGCATCTCTGCATTGGAAGGAATGGGTAACATTTGGGTTTCGACCTGAAACATCACCCATTGCTTCTCTCCAGAGATGCTGCCGCTCCCGCTGAGTTACTCCAGCATTTTATGTCTATCTCCAATCGTCTTGGCCTCGCTCTTGGAGTAGGAGTGGGGGCGGATCCGGATCCTCAACGGCCGTGAGCCCCAGGCCGAGTTCGGCGACCGTTTGCCTGCTTCTGCTGCAGTTGGAGGTGAGACGTTGCACCGCGCCAGGGTCTTGGGCCTGTCCCACTTTGGCCGTCAGTTACACAACAGGCCAGTGGTGCGCAAAGATTTCGTTCAGGACGGAGTCCACACTCCCCCACGCCACTCCATGCGCCCGTCCCGCGCTACCCACGCGCTACCCACACACGACCCACAAATTAGCAGGTCTCGTAAATGGCGCACGAATGACGGCCAAGTGGGACAGGCCCTTTTATCATTGTTACTTTTTTGCACATCTTTCATTCTTTCATTTATTTTTCACCCAGAGAGTTGTGAATCTGTGTAATTCACTGCCATCGAAGGCAGTGGAGGCTAATTCACTGGATGTTTTCAAGAGAGTTAGATTCAGCTCTTAGGGCTAAGAGAATCAAGGGATATGGGGAAAAAGCAGGAACTGATTCTGGACGATCAGCCATGATCTTATTGAATGGCGGTGCTGACTCATAGGGCCGAATGGCCTACTCCTGCACCTTTTTTATTAATGCTTCTATGTTTCTATATCTCTCTACATCATCGTCTACATCTCTCATTTCCCTTTCCCGTGACTCTCAGTCTGAAGAAACCTCCCCCATTCCTTCTCTCCAGAGATGCTGCCTGTCCCGCTGAGTTACTCCAGCATTTTCTGTCTATCCATGGAACGTTTAGAAGGATATGGGCCAATCACAGGCAAATGGCCCAGAGAGACATCTTGGTCAGCAGGGATGTTTGGGCTCAAGGGCTGTATAACACAATGATATGGGATTGCTGGAGACCCAAGACATGTGCCTGAATTCCTACATAGAGCAGGAGAATCATGCCACAGGACATGGATGAGCTTCGTATCGTTAGGGTTGTCATGGTAGGGGATTTAAACTTTCCCAATATTCTCTAGGACTGCCAGAGTGCCAAGAGTTTTAAAGGGGTGGAATTTGTCAAATGTGTTCAGGATGGTTCCCTTGGGCAATATGTACAGGGCCCTACAAGGGAGTGGGTAAAGCATCACTAATGGGTCTGTCCCACTTACCTGACTTTTTCGGCGACTGCCAGCACCCGTCATAGGTCATTACAGGTCGCCGAAAATTTTCAACATTTTGAAAATCCAGCGGTGACCAGAACAAGGTACAACTCTTTGGGCGACTACTCACGATCATACAGGCTTCACCCCGGGACATGTCGCTGGGGTGTCACCTGTATGGTCGTGAGTAGTCTCCTCAGTCACCCAAAGAGTCGTGGCATGTCCTAGGGTGAAGCCTGTATTATTGTGAGTAGTCACCCAAAGAGTTGTGGTGCCTTTCTGGTCGCCGCTGGATTTTCAACATGTTAAAAAAAGAAGCACGTCAAGTTTAAGAAGTTGGCATCAGACATGAGGAATGTAAGTGAGTAGAAAAGAACAAGTGGGCGATTAGAAGGGCCAAAAGGGGCAACAAAATGTCATTGGCGTGTCGGATTAAAATCACAAGGCTATTTATACATATGTTAAAGACAAGACATGACCAGGTAGAAGGTAGCACTGCTCAAAGATGAAGACGAATCTATGCTTGGAGTTGGAGGATGTCAGGGAGGCACTAATAAACTACTTTGCTTTATTCAAATATTCACCGAGGAGGACAGTGAGATCAGTGTGGTCAGACGGTCAGCAAAAATATGCTAAGACGGTTTGAGAAGGAAGTGGTCCTGAGGCTCTTGAAGGCCATTAAGGTGGATATGTCCCATGGACCTGATGGGATCTACCCCGGGTTAATAAGAGAGGCAAGAGAGAGGATTACAGGGGCCTTGACGAGGATCTTTGGGTTTTTTTCCCCACAGGCAAGGTCACGGAGGACTGGAGAGTGACCAATGTTGTTCCTTTATTTAAGAAGGGAAGTAGAGATAATTCATTGAACTGCCATCCAGTGAGCCTCCCTTCGGTGGTAGGGAAATTATTGGAGAGAATTTGAGATAGGATTTACTCCCATTTGGAAAAGAATAGGCTAATTGGGGATAGCCATCATTGCTTTATACGTGGCAGGCCATCTCATCAAATTGATTGAGTTTTTTGAGTAGGTGATGAAGGAGATTGAAGCAGTGGATGTTGTATACATAGATTTTAGTGAGACATTTGATAAGGTTCCCCTTGGTAGGCTGATCCAGAAGATTAAGATTACTTTAATATGTTTTGCTTTACTTTTTACTTATACAGTTGGCCCACCGAGTCCACGCTGACACGCGATTAGCGCATACACTAGCACTAACCTACACACAAGTGACAATTTACAATTTTACCAAAGCCAATTAACCTACAAACCTGCATGTCTTTGGAGGGCACGGGGGTACCCAGAGGAATTACACAAGATCGCAGGGAGAACGTACACACTCCACTCAGACAGCACCCGTAGTCAGGATCAACTTGGACAGTAAGGAAGGCAGTTGGTAGATACAGTGGGATAGACAATAGACTATAGGTGCAGAAGTAGGCCATTCGGCCCTTCGAGCCAGTACCGCCATTCAGTGTGATCATGGCTGATCATCCACAACCAGTACCCCGTTCCTGCCTTCTCCCCATATCCCCTGACTCCGCTATTTTTAAGAGCTCTATCTAACTTTCTCTTGAAAGCATCCAGAGAATTGGCCTCTTCTGCCTTCTGAGGCAGAGAATTCCACAGATTCACAACTCTCTGTGTGAAAACGTTTTTCCCCATTTCCGTTCTAAATGGCTTACCCCTTATTCTTAAACTGTGGCCCCTGGTTCTGGACTCCCCCAACAAAGGGAACATGTTTCCTGCCTCTAGCATGTCCAAACCCTTAATAATCTTATATGTTTCAATAAGATTTCCTCTCATCCTTCTAAGAGTATAAGAGTCAGGAAGTCATGATGCAGCTCGATAGGACTTTGATTAGGCTGCATTTGGAGTATTGCATGCGGTTGTGATTGCCCCATTGCAGGAAGGACGTGGAGGCTTTGGAAAGGATGCAGATGAGGTTTAACAAAAGCAGCCTGGATTGGAGGATTTCATCTACAAGGACAGGTTGGCTAGATGGATTTTGTCTGGAACGTCTGAGGTAGAGGGGAGACTTAATAGAAGTATATAAAATTATGAGAGGCAGAGATAGAGTAGACAGCCAGAACCTTTTCCCAAGGTGGAAATGTCCAACACAAGAGGGAATAGCTATAAGGTGAGAAGGGAAAGTTCACTGGAGATGTGCGGGGCAAGTCTTTCGCACAGAGAGTGAAAGGGGCCACATTGCCAGAGGGATGTGGAGGCAGATACGATAGTAGTGCTTAAGAGGTTTTTAGATAGGCACATGGATGTGCAGGGAATAGAGGGATATGGTTCATGTACAGGCAGATGAGATCTGTTCAACTAGACATCATGTGTAGGAAAGAACTGCAGATGCTGGTTAAATCGAAGGTAGACTCAAAATGCTGGAGTAACTAAGCGGGACAGGCAGCATCTCTGGAGAGAAGGAATGGGTGATGTTTCGGGTCGAGACCCTTCTTCAGTCCTGTATCCACCCACACTCTAAAGGTCAACACATCTGTTGGATGTTTGGCTTTGGTATAAAAGTGTCCCTAGGGTGTATAGGATAGTGTTAAAGGGCGGGGATCACTGGTCAGCATGGACTTGGTGGGCCGAAGGACCTGTTTCCGCGCTGTATCTCTAAACTAATCTAAAACTAATAATTTGGATGAGGGAATTGTAAGCTTTGTGGCGAAGTTTGTAGATGATATAAAGATAGGTGGAGGAGCAGGTAGTATAGAGAAAGCAGGGATTCTGCAGAAAGACTTAGACAGGTTGGGAGAGGAGGTAAAGAAGTGGCAGATGTAATACAGCGTAGCAAAGTGTGGAGTCATGCATTTTGGTAGTAAGAATAAAAGCATAGACTATTTTCTAAATGGGGAGATAATTCAGAAATCAGTGGTGCAAAGTTTAGTTTAGTTTATTGTCACTTGTACCAAGGTACAGTGATAGGCATTTGTTACGTGCTAACCAGTCAGCAGAAAGACAATACAATTGATCCATTCACAGTGTATAGATACATGATAAGGGAATAACGTTTAGTGCAAGTAAAGGCAGCTAAATCCAATCATGGTTAGTCCGAGGATCACCAAAGTGGTAGATAGTAGTTCAGCACTGCTCTCTGGTTGTGGTAGGATGGTTTAGGACTTGGGAGTGCTGGTACTGGATTTCCAAAAACTTAATTTGCAAGTTGAATCTGCAGTAAGGCAAATGCAATGCTAACATTTATTTCAAGTCAAAAGTCAATAGTGTTCTATTGTCATATTACCCAGATAGAACATAATATGAAAACAGGAATGTAATGCTGAGGCTTTATAAGGCACTGGTCAGAGAGCGTTTGGATTATTGGGAGCAGTTTTGGGCCCCATATCTGAGGAAGGATGTGCTGGCATTGGAGAGGGTCCAGAGGAGGTTTACAAGAATGATCCCAGGAATGAATGGGTTCACATATGATGACCATTTGATGGCACTGGACCTGTATTCGCTGGAGTTAGAAGGACGAGGGGGTACCTCATTGAAACTTATCGAATAGCGAAAGGCCTGGATAGAGTGGATGTGGAGAGGATGTTTCCACTAGTGGGAGAGTCTAGGACTAGAGGCCATAGGCTCAGAATAAAAGGACATTCCTTTAGGAAGGGGATGAGGAGGAATTTCTTTAGTCAGAGGGTGGTGAATCTGTGGAATTCATTGCCACAGAAGGCTGTGGAGGCCATTTCAATGGATATTTTTAAAGCACAGATTGATCGATTCTTGATTAGTACGGGTGTCACGGGTTATGGGGAAAGGGCAGGAGAATGGGGTTGAGAGGGAAAGATAGATCAGCCATGATTGAATGGCAGAGTATACTTGATGATCCGAATTCTGTTCTTAAATCTTTATGAACTTATGACTGCGTGGGTTTCCTCGGGGTGCTCCGGTTTCCTCTCACATTCCAGAGATGTGCAGGTTTATTGGTTAATTGGCTTCTGTAAATTGCCCTAGCGGGTAGTGTAATCGCCCTTCATGGGAAAGTGTGATTACATAGAGCTAGTATATGGTTGATGGATGGAAGACATGGACTTGATGGGCTGAAGGGCTTGTTTCCACATTATATATCTGAACTAAATGTATCTAAACAACATTTCATCCATTTGGGCACATTGTAGCGAATCAGATTCTATACCAAAATTAATAATTTCTGTTGACTTGCAATCTTTGTGTGCAGCAGCACTGTCCAGTACTGCTGCAAGACTATACATTTGTAACATTAACTCAGAATATACAAGTTTTCACATGCCCATTTATTTCTCTTGAACTGCCCTCATTAATTGAACTATCATGCAATTTTATTTATTTATTTATTTGAATTTTTTATATATTTTTTTGTTTTGTTTATTTTATTAGAAGTTAATACAGTACAAAACATTACAGTGGAACCTAATTTTAGGTGTCAACTATGTCATACCGTAATCCATTCTATGTACAACCTCTAGTTTTATGTTTTGAGAAGGAAGTAAGCAAGACAAGAAAAAGAAAACAATAGAAAGGGGAAAAAGAGGAAAAATAGATGGTAGAGATTAGAAAAAAGTGAAGTGTGTATATAAAAAAAAAGAAAAAGTGGAAAGTAGAAATAGGAGAGAAGGCCCCTTAAAAGAGAAATTTTCAAATCTTTATTCGGAGATGTAGATCTATCCACGGCATGAACTGAAATCAGCAATCTTTACGGTACCGCTGCATCACATGATTCCAAAAAGTCGATGAAAGGAGATAAACTCCTTAAGAATTGGTCATATTCAAAAAACTAGATTCTACTATCACTAATTTTATATGGGATTACAGAGCACGCAGAATTCAATGAAAGCATTTGTGTAAACCTAAAGAAGTTGGGGTTTATCATTACCTAACTTTATGTATTACTACTGGGCAGTGCATATTAAGAACATAATGTACTGGTTGGATAGTTCCACTCAGCAGTTGGAGTGGATAAGAATGGAGAAAGAGGAGTGCTATCCGCACGATATAGGAACGATCTTGCTCTCACCGATAAAATTGAATAGTATAATATATAAGAAGAACCCAATTATTCACAATACAATAAGAATTTGGAAACAAATAAAAGTATCCTTGAAATTAAATAATCTATCAGTACTAACCCCACTAGTGAACAATCCCGCATTCAAACCATCTCTCATCGACAAAACATATCAACAATGGGATAGACTGGGGATTAGGAAAGTAGGGGATATGTATGAATTGGGTAAACTGTTATCATTTCAACAGTTAAAATTAAAATTTAAACTGAAGGATAATCAATATTTTAAATATATACAGATATGTGACTTTATGAAGAAATATATACATAGATTTCAAACTATATTTTTAGACCCTTAAGAAGAAGCAATGAATATTAAGGCTGATTCACAAAAACTAATATCATACTTTTATAATAATATATTAAATAGAGAATTACCCTCAACAGAAGCACTAAGAGAAGATTGGGAACATGAGCTAATGATAAAGATCTCGAAGGATAGATGGGAAAAGTATCTGATGAACACACATAATTGTTCTATTAATGCAAGACATAATTTAATTCAATTCAAATTATTACATAGACTATATTATTCAAAAACGAGGTTGAATAAATTTTATCCAAACGTCTCTCCCAGATGCGATAAATGTTTGTTTCAAAACGCTAATATAACACATTCATTTGTAGGATGTACAAAGTTGAATAAATTTTGGAGCGATATATTTGATATATTTACAAAGCTTTTTAAGTCCACAATAGAACCTAAAACGGAATGGATTATATTTGGAATAATAGTAGAAGATATCAATTTAAATAAAGACCAAAACATTTTTTTAAATTATGGGTTAATAATTGGAAAGAAATTGATACTTAAATTTTTGAAAAATACAACCATACCAACTGTTAAAATGTGGATTAGAAATATGATGGACATAGCAAGCCTTGAAGAAATGAGACTCCGACTAATAGATAAATATGACCAATTCTTAAGGAGTTGGTCTCCTTTCATCGACTTTTTGGAATCATGTGATGCAGCGGTACCGTAAAGATTACTGATTTCAGTTCATGCCGTGGATAGATCTACATCTCCGAATAAAGATTTGAAAATTTCTCTTTTAAGGGACCTTCTTTCCTATTTCTACTTTTTACTTTTTCTTTTTGTTATATACACGCTTCACGTTTTTCTATTCTCTACCATCTATTTTTCCTCTTTTTCCCCTTTCTATTGTTTTCTTTTTCTTGTCTTGCTTACTTCCTTCTCAAAACATAAAACTAGAGGTTGTACATAGAATGGATTACGGTATGACATAGTTGGCACCTAAAATTAGGTTCCACTGTACTGTTTTGTACTGTATTAACTTCTATTAAAATAAACAAAAAAACAACAAAAAAAAAAGAATTGGTCATATTTATCTATTAGTTGGAGTCTCATTTCTTCAAGGCGTGCAATTTTATAAACAACATTTCACCGTAGCAACCGTTACCTCATTCTATCAGAGATAATCCCTATGTCAAACCATCCCTCTCAAACCCTCTTTGCGATTTAAAACCAACTTATTTTCAAACTTTTTCAGACCCGAAGCATCGTCTGTCCATCCCCTCCACAGATTCTGCCCGACTTGCTGAGTTCCTCCAGCAATTTAGTATTGCTTTGGATTCCAGCATCTACTGTGTCTTGTGTCTTTAATTCCAAACTTGTCTGGTGCTGATAAAATATTTTTGAGCTGAATCTCGATCTGCTGTGACCAGCATTTTCTATCCACTGACATGTCCTTAAACAAATCAAATGAATGTTGGATAACACATGTAAATGCTACATTTGGTATTTCCTTGTTTGAATCAAACATTGAAGGAAGGCAGTGTTTCATATTGGAATGTGAATGTTCAGCAGTTTAAAGCATAAATTCCCATCAACTTGTGGAACTCAGTTACAGAAATATGCTGAAAACAAAATTTACATGGGCAGAGTTGAGGAACACTAATCAGTGAAGTAGCTAATTGATTTTGTTTACTATTGGCAAAAAAAACCTTGGATTTATTCAGTCATCCATCTTCTTAATTGACCTATTGACCTTCCATTAGTTTTGATAAAGATATGCCAAAAATCATTTAATATTATGGAAATCCTGATCCTGAAAACATTTTTTATGGATTGCAAAAAGGGTTCTTCCCTTTCCATATTTCCCTTGCCTCCATCCATGCATCCACAATCCCAAAAATTAACAATAACAAAAGAGAAATTGCATATTTAGTAGGTTCTACCCGAACAAGTTTTTATGCAAGCTGCTAGGTCATTAAACATTGCTCCAGAGAGGCTGTCTGACCCACTGAGTTACTCCAGTTTTGTATGTCTTTCTTCGGTCATTAAACAGTGTCAAGTTCAGATATTGAATGGTATATGGTCAGTTGCTAAATATGGTTAAATTTGAAATTCATTCCAATAAGTGTTTTTATTTTATTTCAATAATGCTCTAGTTTTGGTTTGTGCAGGAAGGAACTGCAGATACTGGTTTAAACCGAAGATAGACACAAAAAGCTGGAGTAACTCAGCAGGTTAGACTGTATCTCTGGAGAAAAGGAATGCGTGATGTTTCGGGTTGACACCTTCAGTCTGAAGAAAGCTGCCGACCCCTGAAACGTCACCTATTCCTTTTCTCCAGAGATGCTGTCTGACCCGCTGAGTTACCAGCATTTTGTGCCTATAATCATTTTGTTTTTCTGTTTTGTCCTTTGGGGATATATCACTGTAGAATTACATTTAAAGCACATATTTCCATGGTAATTAACTAAAATTGAGGTCTCTGTTGACATTGAGGCTTTAAGATGCAAAACAACACGTGAGCCTCGCCCTGTTCAATAGCATTCATTAATTATATCTCGGCAGCACAGAGTGAAAGCTTGTGCACTTACATCAGCATGACTGTTCTGTGTACCAACAATTTAAAAATCTCAGCGGCATACATAACCTCATTGTGTATTTTGTTGGCTAAATTAAAAACTGCTTCGATTCAATGTGGCTCTCTATTCACTCTGTAAAAGTGAAAGGAGTGCCATATTGAATCTATGTTTTAATATTCAAGTAAAATCAGCTGTGTAGTTGAAACACAGGGAAATAAGGTTTGGAAAATCACACAGCTTCTGAGTTTCATGGCAAAATTGCTAGATAATTTTTCAAATGAGCAGGGTTTTCCTGCAAGAGTCTTGAAAAAGGAATTGCAGTTGTGTGTAAAAGCAGAATTTATATGCATGAGAAATTTCACCTCTGGCACTGGCTGTACAAAAATGATGTCATCCGTGAGCTGATTGGCTGTTTGCACCAAGTAAAGGGGGAAAGGGTAAAGATGCAGGGATACGCTTCTGTTGTATTCATGGCGAGTATTTTGAGGTGGAGACGAGAATCAATTGTTATTGATAATTGACTGGCATTTGGTCATGTGATCTATTGGGAGCTTCTTGCATGAGAGGATTTGACAGCATTTTAAAAAAAAGGGATGAGACGGCTGATTTGCAAGAGGATCTGTGCCTGTAAGTTGTAGAATCGGGGCGGAAAAAGCAGAGAACTGATGACACAGTGGGAGGATGTGTAGGCTGAAGCACATACAAAAGCACGCACAAGGATTTGCTTCAGGAATGCATTTTGACATTTAAAAGGGGATTTAAAATGTCAGGACCATCAATTGGTATGCAAATTATTCTAGATTAATTTCAAGTGCTTGCTATAGAAGATTAAAAAAAGGCTAGATAATGCTATTTAACTCGAATGGTTATTTTTAATTTTAATTTTCTAATCACACTTGTGTTGGAAAATTATCATAGTATAAGAGTGATTTTAATTCTATTTTCCTCTTAATGAGAACTAGAAATTATAGATATTTATGTTTTCTATAAAATAAACAGATAAAAGCTTCGATGATGAAGAGTCAGAGGATGGAAGCAGACCATCAGCGAGTTCTACACTCAAGGCATCTGCTACCAAGAAAATGGGAAGTGGAAGCATTGGTGGGAAAAGATCAGCTTCGGCACCTGGTTCCAAAGGTACAGTGACACAGTTGTCATTTATTATTTAATTAAATTATATATTTCAAGCACAAGTGTAAGAAATGTGAAACATTGAGTGGAGAATTTATAATTCTTTTGTGAAGAAAATGGGGAGGCAGATGTTCACCAGTTCAACTTTAATAAAATGGTTTCCTTTTTTCTCACGTTACCCGAATGACTTGAGTTGACTTTTAAAAAGATAAATGTTTTCTAAAAGGATAAATATTTATTCCAGTGTTTTAAAGATATTCCAGGAATATCTTTAAAAGTTATTACAATAATTTTTCATGTTATTTGCTTGCCCACTTTCTTAATCTACTTTTAATTTCCTTATCAGTGCATTGGTCATCCGGCGCTGAATTCTGAAATATTCCAGTCTTCAGGTTTACCACTTTATTGCAATATAATGTTTTTCCAATGATTGATATTACCTTTAACCTCTCCTGGAGTGACAATTTTCATTTGGGTATATTGAGGCCCAAAGAGATATCTATTACTTGGAAACTATGTGTTAATTCGTTAGCCATTACTGTTGAATGTTCATATATTTTATTGTTATTTCCAAACATTATGAAACTGTTAAATATCTCATGGCTTCATGGTTTGTCTTATTCAGATTTAAGATCCTGGTTTCAGATTGAAATACTGATTTAAAGTCATGACAATATCAAATTATATTGTGTTCAATTTTGTCAGAATGCCCTTTATCTACTAGATTTTCAATTAACTTTCTTTCCAAATCCCTAACAACTTGTTTCTTCACTGTCATTTAGTCATAGTGTAATATAGTACATAACAGGCCCTTCTGTCCACCATGTCTATTATAACCATCAAGTTCTATCTATATGAATCTCATCAGCACAACATCGCTTTTCATTCTTTGAGAGAATATTTACCTCCCTCACCTTCACAGGCAGAATGTTCTAGATTGTAACCACCCACTGGGTGAAAAGATTCTTCCTCATATTCCCTCTACCCTTCTTATTCATCATCTTAAACCTATGATTTTATTTATCTGTTCTCTGAGATTTCTCTTTTGTCGTTTTTGTATTATCCACCATCTATGCCACATAGTTTTGCATGACTTTTCTAGGACACTTTCAGTCTCCTCCTCTCCAAGGAAAACAAAATGAGTCTATCCAGTCTCAATCCAGACATAATTAAAACATTTCCAGGCAATTTCTTGGTGAATCTCCACTGCACTCTCTCTGGTGTATTCACATTCTTCCTGTAGTGTGGTGCACACAATATTGCAGCAGTGGCCTCACAATATGTTTTATATCTTGTACCAAAATCTCCCTGCTCTTACACTCTTTGCCCCAACTAATAAGGACCAACATTCCATCTGTCCAGGAAGGAGCTGCAGATGCTGGTTTAAACCGAAGATAGACACAAAAAGCTGGAGTAACTCAGCGGGTCAGACAGCATCTCTGGGGGAAAGGAATAGGTGATGTTTCGGGTCGAGACCCTTCCTTTTTCTTGACCACCTGTGATTTCCCCTTTCAACGTTACACCAAAATTCCATTGTTCCTCAGTTTTCTCCAGACCCCTATCATTCACCCTTATTAGACATCTCAAAATCCATCATCTCATATGTATCAGGATAAATTCTACCTGCCATTGCATTGCCCAATTTGCCACCTGACCAATATCTTTCTGTAACTTAAGACTACCTTCCTCACTCTGAACAACACCATATTCCTCATAAATAGACTCAATGTGCTGGAGTAACTCAGCAGGTCAGGCAGCATCTCTGGAAAAGGATAGGTGACATTTTGGGTCAGGACCCTTCAGACTAAAGTACTGTCCCAACCCGCAACATCACCTATCCTTTTTATCCAGAGATGCTGCCTGACCTGCTGAATTACTCCAGCACTTTGTGTCTATTTTTGGTATAAACCAGCATCTGCAGTTCCTTCCTGTCACACCACGTTTCTCGTGTTGTCTGCAGACATACCACAATGTAGTTACAATCGGCAAAAGTCCCAGCACCAATCTCTGCAGTACTACACTGGTCACAGATTTCCATTTACAAATGCAACTTGAACCATCACCATCTGTCTTCTAATACCAAGGCAATTTTGTTTCCAATTTGCCTCCTTGCCTTTGACCCCATGGGTTCTAACCTTTTAGGAAAAGTCATCTGAAGCCCATGTAAATTACATCAATTGCACTGCCTTCATCAATGCACTTCATTACCTGCTTGAAAATACACCTCCCCCAACTTAACCATGCCGCCTATCTTATCAAAAGCCTTACTCTAGCCAATGTAACCACTCTGTCCTCATCCAAAAAATCAGTAATCTCTTTAGAAAACTCAATTCAATTAGTTAGATAGGATCTCCTAACAAGAAGTCGGTATGGATTCTCCCTAATCAATCCCTGATTTTAGATTAGTTTTCTCCCTGAACATTTTCTCCAACAATTTTCCTACTAGTTTCACTGGACTAGGACTACTTGATTTAGTCTTGCAGCCCCTATCGATTAAAAGTCACAGTGAAGATTTAAATATCTTCCTCTGGATCCTATCAATCTCTTGCTTTGCCTCCAATAAGATACATTTCAATAGGTCTTGGTGTTTTATACAACTTTATTCCTGCTAAGACATCTAATACCTCCTCTATTGTAATATTAATGTGTTCTCAGATATCACTGTCCCAACTGAAGTCGCCAACAATATTGACCTTTTCCTCAGTGAATACAGATGAAAAGAGTCACTTCCTCCTGTTCAAAATTGGCAATTGTTCCTTTGGCCGCTATTGCGCCCCATTCTTTCCCGGTTACGCTCTTGATCTTAATATACCTGTACTTTGAAAATGCCATAGGATTTTCCTTAATCTGCAGGTTACATTTCATGCCTCATCTTTGCCCACCTAATCTCTTTGGTTCCTCAACATACTGATCTAAAAAATGGTTCATGTATTTTCCATTAATTCATCCATCACAGTATTGAGGGCGGAGCAATGGCGTAGCTAGTAGAGCTGCTGCCTCAACCCTCCAGCAACCTGAGTTAAATCCTGACGTGTTGTCTGCGAGGTGCTTGCATGTCCATGTGAGTGTGGGCTTCCTGGCTGCTCCAGTTGCCTTCAACATTCCAGTGTAAATGATCTACCATACACTGTATGTACGTGGTTGATCAGCGCATGAGGGAGTTGATGTGAACATTAAACAGGGATTAGTGTAGATGGGTGCTAGGTGTTCAGTGTGAACTCGGATCGAAGGGTTTGTTTCTGTACTAAATGACAATGATTTAGTCCATATGTAGATCAAAATTTCCCATGATTAATGTATTACCCATGTAACATGATTGTCTAAATTTGTGGCCTGCATTCTGTTTGGGGGGCATATTTGTAACACTCAATTATACTTTGTATCTATCACTCTAATAAATCTGATAATTTTCTGTACTAAGTCCTCCCTCTCCTCTGTCTTTATCCATTTTTGTAATATTAGGGCCGCCTAGTATGGTCCAATTTCCCAGCACTATTAGCTTTAAGATAGTTATGAATAAGGATTAGAATGGTCCTTGGTGAGAGTGCAGAAGTGGGAGAAGGCTACCAAGGCAGGAATTAGAGAAAGTAAATTGGGAACGTTTTTTGGGGGAGTAATTTGACGTGAGAGGCTTTTAAACACAAGCCGATTAATTTTCAAATCTAGCATTTTGCTGCGAGTATGAAAGATATGAAAGGCAAGATTCAGGAACCTTGGATGACAAAAAAAGTTCAGTTGGAACAAAAGGAAGCAATCAGGAGGGTTCCAAGGGGCCATGAAACGTCCTTGGCAAGTAGGGTGCATTATGAGCAAGCAAATCACCAGGGAAAGGTTAGATCCATTCAAGGACCAAGGAAGAAGTTTAAATATGGAGCCAGAGGAGGTAGCTCAGGTCCTTAATGAGTACTTTGCATTGATATTCATCAAGCAGAAGAACATGGATAATGGTGAGGTTAGGGAGGGGTATGTTGATATTATGGGACATGTTGATATGAAGAAGATGGGATGTTGAGTGTCTTGATAAACATTAAGGAGGATAAGTCCCTAGGGTCTTATAGGATCCATCCAAGGGAAGCAAGGAAGGAGATTTCTGGGGTCTTGATAAAGAGCAAGGTACCAAAGACTATAGAATAGTCAGTATTGATCTTTTGTTTAAGACGTCCATGGTGATGAAGTGCTTTGACTGGTTGGTTATGGCACATATCAACTTCTACCTGAAGAACGTCAACCCACTTCAATTTGCCGAGAGGCATTAATAGATCAACCGGGGAATACAATCTCACTGGATCGCCACTCTAGGCTGGACCACTTGGAAAATAAAACACATATGGCAGGCTGTTGTTCATAGACAATAGCTTGGCCTTTGGGGAAAAGTTATTTTAGACCAACACATTTGACCCACAAGTCCATCAGGTAGTGGTCAACAAGGACTTGATGGGTCCTGTGGCATGGTTCCCTAAGCAGACAAAACTCGCCATCAAGCACCAAGACCACACTTGGCTGGTGGTGAGAAGGGCCAACCCAGTCAGATGCTTCCCATATTGTTGGATTCTTACCACAGATGCCCAATGCCCGGGACTGCTGCAAAGGAGAGCGGACGGTTTGCAGAGTGTGGATATGCGAAGAGGCTCTGGAGAATGATGAAAGAGTATTTGTTATGGTTCAGCTCTGATCTATGGGATGTTTCCAGGCACACATTCGGTGATGGGCAACAAGTGCTGCTGGAAGATCATCAACCTGGTGAAAGACGCTCTTTGGTATGCTCGAACCTTGCTGGTCTCCCAGTACAGCTAGATGCCCGTCAGGGAATGTTGCCAACTAGCGTTCCGGATTGCAGTAGTACGTGCTGAGGGACTCGCTGAAGCTTGGTTCAGCCAAAACCAAGGCTCTGTGGGGAGGGCAACCATAGTCTAGGGTCCTTCCGCTGCTGGACATACAGGGTCAGAGTCAGGTGAGGACAAACCTCGAACGGGGAAGGGATATCACCTCAGGGGGGCATGTGAATGGCAAGGGTGTTTTGTTTTGTGTATGATACTGATGAATATATGGACACTGAGAATATATGAACAGTTTTTGTTTTGTATATATATTTTATTCTGAATAAAGTTTATTGGCAAGGAAAGACAACTAAACGCCATCATCCCATCCAAACTTGTAACCAAGCTCGGGAACTGGGTTACTTTGCAATCCCTTTGCAACTGGATCCTTGACTTCCTGATCAAGAGCACACAATCAATACGAATTGGCTACCTCCTCGATAACCATCAATAACTATCGACACTGGGGCATCTCCATGTTGTGTGCTCAGACCCCTGCTCTACGCACTCTATACCATGGACTGCGTAGCTATGTGTTATGGCTACACGTAGCAATTATGTTCTCCGTTGAGTACTGTATTTATAAACCCGTCGTGCTGCTGCAAGCAAGAATTTAATTTTTCTGTTTCAGCACATGTGAAAATGAAACACTCTTGACTCTTGAGCTACACTCTTGGACCCCGAGATCTCTCAGTATGCCAATGCTGTTAAGGATCTTGCCATTAATGGAATACTTTCCCCTTACATTCAACCTCCCAAAGTGCATCACAATCAGACTCGCTGAAGTGGTAAGAGAGTGGGAAGTACCTGGAACACGTTGCAAGTGAAGGTATTAGAAACAGATGTGGTAGCAATGTTTGAGATTCAATTAGACAGATACAAGAACAGGTAGGGAAAAGGGGATATGGATCATGGGCAGACAGATGGGATTGCTTTAGATTCCCATCCTGGCCAGTTCAGACATGGTGACCCACCCAAAGGGCGGTTCCTATATTGTGCTATTCTAGTTTCTAAAGGTTGACCAGCCTTATCTTCATTTAATCTACTGGTTTATTGGTACTTGCTTAATTCAAATGAAACCCTTCCCAACATAGCAGCTCCCTCTCTTCCCAACACCATTGCTAACATTCAATGCATTGAAACCCCTTTCTTCCACACCAGTGTTTTGCCACATATTTAGTTATCTGATCCTGTGCCAACTTGCATGTAACACCGGTAATAATCCCGCAATTATGGTGCCTCAACCTTGCACTCGCCCAATAGGTTCAGGAATCTTGCAACCTGTCTGAATGAGAGTCTGGGGCTACAGGGTATATGAGGAAACCGACTAAACCACTGGTGGCAGCCTCCTGGAACTAAGTATCTAAATAACTTCACCCCCCCCCCGTGATGCAATGCAGTCTTGGACTCCAGCTCATCAACTCTAAGCCAAAGTCTCTTAAGCTACACGCTCACACTGCAGATGCGCATAGTGCCATACAGTATAGAAACAAGCTCTTTGCCCAGCTCCTCCATAACTTGCCTGGATGCCCCATCTGTCAGTTCCATTTACCTGCATTTATCCCATATTCCTCTAAAACTTTTGTATCCATATTCCCTCCAAATGACATAAATCCCAATTACTTCTCTTAATTCCCATATTCTGCTGCTGACATCATCTTTAATTCATTGAAGTTCCTTCCCAAAATCAAACTGCATGGATACTGTGCTTTTCAGTGGAGCCATATTGAATTCACAAGGAACCATAACAAGGGTCATCTAACAACCCGTGTGTGCTGGTAAGCCTATTTGTTGGGGATAAAAGGCTACTTTATACCACTTCAATTCAAAATGACCAATTAAGCGAACCTAACTCTAAAATTAAATAGTAAGATTAAACGAGAACTTACCAGTTTGAAGTTTGATCTTTATTTTATGAGGAGTAACGTTGAGGGAATACGTGAAGAACCCCGCCAGGACGCATGCGTGTCATTCTTCAAAGCAGCGGTGTGAAATCACAGATAACTGTAATGACTAAACATAGTAAGATTAGAGAAGAGATACCAGTTCAGGATATGATCAAGGGTGGGAGCGGAGGGCACGTATTCCCTCAACGTTACTCCTCATAAAATGAAGATCAAACTTCAAACTGGTAAGTTCTCGTTTAATCTTACTATTTTACTTCGGAGTCACGTGAGTGACTACGTGAAGATTTTAAAGCTCTGTGATTTCATGCCGTGGAACGAGTCCATGCATCACATCTGCCTTGATTTTGGGGAGAATAGAGTTAACATCATTAGACATCAATACGATATTGAAACCCAACGGTAAAAATATTAACGCCAATTATTGCCCCTAATTATGGGGTGAATTATATTACAGAACTTAAATTTGTTTCTGCAAATGTTCCAGGTTCAATGACTGGATTGTTATAAAGTCGTTGGAAAGTTTCCTCCGTTGACCATCCTGCTGTCTTGAGGATTTGGTCCATAGGAACGTCCAACTTCATAGCTGCCGATGTAGCTGCAGCCCTGGTGGAGTGAGATTTAAAAATGCTAGTGTCTACTCCAGCCTTTATTAGGACCTGTTTTAGCCATCTAGAGATGGTCTGGACTGTCACTGTTTTGAGTGGCTGTTTGTAGCTGATTAAAGTGACATTTCTTTCCCTCTGATGATCTTAGTATACTCCATATATAATAGTAAGTGTGTTACAATACAGAGACGACCATCTGTCGGGTAGGCCCTGAATTCTGTTTTTAGGCCTGCTGACCCCTGTCTGTTCTGTTTGACTATTTCATTGATGTGAAAAGTTAAATTTCCAGATGAAATAATCATGTTGTCCAACCTTTGTTTCTGTAGTGACTGGACCCTTTGTGCCGTAACCAAGGCCATCAGCATGACTGTTTTCATAGTCAGTTTCTGTAGGGACAGAGCTGTAGCTGGAGACCAGTTTCTTAACATGGTCAGTACAATGCTCACATCCCATATTTGGGAGTACCTGGTTCTTGGGGGATTAATATTAAAATGCCCCTCATGAGTTTGGTTACCAGGGTGTGTCCCACAGCTGTTCCCATTACGGGAGATTAGCGTGCCTTTGGCTGCTGCTGCCGGCTGCCCGCAACTCCGCGGTTCTCCCCCGCCAGCTTTCCCGCAGCCTTCGTGGATCCGGTCCATGTCTCCACCTAAAAGGTAAGTGGAAGGAACGCAGAGTCTCCTTACCTGCTGTTCCCGGCTTTCAAATTTTGCCGCTAAGGGAACGTCGTTCCCCCTGCTGTGACTCGTTGCAATGCGTGTAGCGATAGACACGCATGCGTCCTGGCGGGGTTCTTCACGTAGTCACTCACGTGACTCCGAAGTAAAATTGAGTACATTTTGATAATCCATTTAAATCATCACTTAAGACTGCACACTGTCTGTCGAGGCCCTTCTTCGACCCGATACTTCGACCCTTCTTTCCAGAGATGCTGCCTGTCCCGCTGAGTTACTCTAGCATTTTGTTCCTATCTTCGGTGTAAACCAGCATCTGCAGGTCCATCCTACTGGTTTGCAAACATCCCATGTATATCTTTGCTCCAGATTAGCTTTGCCTTGCAATTTTAACATTCCTTACTCTGATTACTGCCGTTACTAATGTGACGTCTAAGTTATCTTCACTATGTTGACCTTGTGTCCTATAATTATTCTCCAGTATGTAAACTTCTATGCTTAACCATATTACAAGCTTACTCAATTTTCTTATAAGTTCTACAAATTCATACATACACTTGTGAATTGCTTTTTCCACCTGTAAACGTCAAATTTTCACTTTCAATACTTTCTTATTGGCATTGTTTGGGCTCAAAGATATCCCCTCTGTTCTTTGCCTTTTTCCATTCCACATACTCCCACCATCGTCCCACCACACCAATCAAGTTCTGAAGTGCATTTTGTTTTTTTTCAAATGTTTCTGAGGATATATTTCTATTGACATTAATCATTTAAACAATATTTTAACTTTAGGTCATGATCCACAGTGATAGTAATATTTTAACTAGATCAAAATGAAATGAATAGTTCATTATTTGCATTATTGACTCGTGATTTTGTTTTTAATTTTTAAATCAAGATGCACCTTTGTGTTAGATACACTCTTTTGTTAGATAGGTTTTGCTTTACTTCTTTTAGAAACTTGTGGTCAGCATAGGACGAGTAGTAATAGAGAATTGAATAGATTGGACCATGAGGAATCCAGTAAGAATGATTCAGAGAAAAAAATTCAGGTGGTAAGTCTATGTGCTTGTGGGTGTCAAGTATTATCATGATTAACATAACAATATTTAAAAGGGGAGTACACAAGAAAATCGTCAAGGCACAGAACCATCCCTCATCCAATTGAATGACGAAAGAGCCCGGACAGACAAAATGCCCTACCCCTGCTTCTATTCTTTGTTTTTATATGTTCTTATGTACTGTCTATAACATTGTAAAAGATCCCAAGACATTTCAGAGAGGCATTATAAAACAAAATTCAATATCGAGCCACTAAAGCAAGGGTATTTTACTAAACACTTTTGTAAAAAGACCATTCCATTGCTGGAATATTGCTTTAAATCTGGATAACAAACATTAGGAAGAATGTCAGGATCTTGGAGAGTGTATAAATAAATACTCTAGTAGGGTTGAAGCTGTTCACATAGTTTCACTTCCTTAGGCAGAATGGAGAAATAAAGTGTAAAGGGGGTTAAGGAGAGACTTGGAGGCATACCTTAAGTATCCCGTGAACACAAGTCTAATCTTGACCTTGCTACCAATCAATTTTGAGTAAAGAAGATGAAGGCCATTGCAGTTGAAAAAATGTAGACAGCTCGTCACTGCCACACAGCCTTTCAGTTGCCAAAACATTCAGCACAGGGATTCCGAAATCATGCTTCATGATTTCTTACGTTTAAATGGTCCCCAACTTCAAGCTCCTTGACCAAGTTTTAATCATTTTCTATGAGGCTTTAGGTCACATTATGTTGGATAATGAATGCTCCTGTGATATACATGGGATAGAATTTATGTAATAGGACTAATTAAATGCAAGGGCCTCCCTCTGGCTTTACATTTCACTCCTATCGTCTCCTTACCTCACACCCTTTTGTCTCCTTTTCATCACAACCCTTTGTCCACCACTTACTCCACCCATCTACCAATCACCTACCAGGCTTTGGCCCACCTCACCTCTTTTTTTTCCCCAGCTTTCTCCCCCCACTACAATCAATCTGAAGAAGGGTTTGCAGGACAGAATTGTGTGCTATACTTGTCCTACACTCTGAGAGAACCCAAAGTGTTTCGAAGATTCACAGTACCTACAGCATTTTTATATTCTCATGACACCGTTACTTGTGGATTTGAAATGTCATCATTGATCAATGTCTCTGTCACCGTTCATCTTTGCCTTTCCCCAAAATTATCTCTAACCTTATGTTTCCTGTTATTTAGTGTACCACTCTTCCCATTTGTACCAAAACTGTCAGTGTCCCTGTATGGAGAATTGTTTTTAAAAAGGGCCGTTAATTGCTGGGTACAGTGACAAAGAGCAGCTGTAATCTCAAGGTTGCAATAAATAAGAACCTAAACAGAACTGCAAACAACGATCCTACCTCAATAGAAAAGGAAGCCTGCTTTTCAGTAGAGTTTATTGGTTTTAGCTATTTAATTAAGATGTGCTGCGAAAGTTAAATACATTGACACATCTATTTATCTAAAAATCTATTTATTACCTTCCTAACATTTTTCTCATCATGCTTCCCCAGTATGTGAGCTCTAGGGTTAAACAGACTATAACCTACTCATCTTTGATATAATTTCCAAATTTCCGATAACAGGGTCCGACCTGAAACTTTGCTTATCCATTCCCTCCACGGATGCTATGTGACCCGCTGAGGTCCTCCAGCACTTTGTTTCACTGCTAAAGAACCAAAGGTTTCATAAGTAAATATGTACTTATGCAGTTGCACATGGATTGTGCTGCTTGGAAGGATTGCAGAACCAAATTCTGTATTTTATTGGTAATAAATTACATAGCTTTACTAGTAGCCAGCACAATGAAAGATAAGTAACCAGTGTAGATCCCAAAAGGGAAGGCTACACCTAGTTTAGTTTAGAGATACTGTGCGGAAACAGGCCCTTTGGCCCACGGAGTCCACATCGACCAGCGACCCCTGCACATTAACACTACCCTTCGTACACTAAGGACAATTTTATAATTTTACCCAAGCCAATTAACCTACAAACCTTTTGAGTGTGGAAAGAAACCGAAGATCTTGGGAGAAAACCCACGCAGTCATCTGTAGAACGTACAAACTCTATACTGACTGCACCAGTAGTCGGGATCGAACCTGAGTCACTGGCGCTGTAAGTGCTGTAAGGCAGCAATTCTACTGCTGCGCTACTGTGCCGCCCTGACTTGATCGCTTTATTGAATTAATTGAGATATAATTTTCATGGCCTCTGACTGGGATCATTCTTTCATCCAGTAAATTGTCCTTGATCAAGAATACCTTATGACGGTTTTGTATCCCTTTGAAATTGAATACTATATTCCTGCACTAATTGAATAAAGGGTTATGTTCTGTCACTTGGAAAACACATCGAATATATCACAGATGACTATCGACACAAGATATTGGTAATTTTTTCTATAAGTAACTGTGAGGGGAACAAGCCATTGATTTTTCATTCTCTTGGCTGTCTCAGATTGCAAGATTGATATTACAAATGACTATTTCTTTCAGGATACAGTGATCTGGCGAGGTCTGATATGTTCATCTAAAAAGAAAAAGCAGAAGGAGTGATTAATGAGAGTACTTTGAAAAATAAGATGTGTTACCACTTGTGGAAAATCTTTGGTTATCAGAATTAAAAAGGAGAATTCAGAACAAACTTTTTTTTGTTCATTGTGGTATAACTGTAGTGCATGGTTCACTATGGATTAGAGGATACACAGATTCCAGATGCATAAAGTTTCATCAACATCTAAAGAGAAGTGTTACGCTTCTATTGATAGCTGAAGAAGAAGAAGGTCGGAGCAGTGGTGCAGCAGGAGAGTTTCTGCCTTATAGAGCCAAAGACATGGGTTCAATCCTGACCACGTGTACTGTCTCTACGGAGTTTGCACGTTCTCCCTGTGACCGCGTGTGTTTTCTTCAGGTGCTCCGGTGTCCTCCCACACTCCAAAGACGTACTGGTTAGCAGGTTAATTGGCTTCGGTATAAATTGTAAATTGTCGCTAGTGTGTGTAAGGATATTGTTAGTGTACAGGGTGATCGTGGGTCGGTGCAGAAACTAAAGTCTAAAGAAAGGGAGAAGATCTGGAGATTCTGCGGCAGCAGCCTAGACACCAGGATGATGTGCTGCCTCTCTGATGCCAAGGTCTCTGAGCGACTGCATGACATCCTCATGGGGGACGATGAGCAGTGGAAGTCATTGTGCATGTTGGCACAAATGATATAGGTAGGAAAAGAATGAGGTACTGCAGTAGGAATGTTGGGAGTTATGTAAAAGGCTAAAAAGCAAGACCTCCAGGATAGTGTTTAAGAAAGAACTGCAGATGCTGGAAAAGGTAGACAAAAATGCTGGAGAAACTGGTGAGGCAGCATCTATGGAGCGAAGGAATAGGTGACGTTTCGGGTCAAGACCCTTCTTCAGACTGAGAGCGTACCCTTCCATATCTGTGTCTCCCTCTCCCCTGACTCTCAGTCTGAAAAAGGGTCTCGACACGAACCGTCACTCATTCCTTCTCTCCAGAGATGCTGCCTGTCCCGCTGAGTTACTCCAGCTTTTTGTGTCTATCTTTGGACTGACAGCTTAATGTTCTAGGGTACGGATACTTCCGGAGAGATAGAGGTGGGGGTAAAAGAGGAAGTGGTGTTGCTATATTGATTAACGAGGATATCATGGCAATGGTCAGAGATGATATTATTGATGGTTCGTTCAGCAAGGCTATATGGGTGGAGATAAGGAACAAGAAAGGGATGATCACCTTGTTGAATGTGTATGATACCATACAATAGAACTTTATTTATCCCACGAGGGAAATTAATTTACCAGCACAAAAAAAAGTCATAAAAACCACAAAAAACACGAAACTACAGGCCCCCAAATAGTCAACGGGAATTAGAAGAGCAAATTTGCCAGGAGATTGCAGGCAGCTGCAGGCCTGCAAAGGATGCCATAGTTGGGGATTTTAACTTTCCCAACATTAACTTGGACCGTCATAGTGTGAAAGGTTTAGATGGGACAGAATTTATCAAATGTGTTCAGGAAAGTTTCCTCAGGCAATATGTAGGGGGCCCTACATGGGAGATGGCAAAGCTTGATCTCATCTTAGGAAATTGGGAGGAGCAAATGGATGAAGTTTTCATGAAAGAGCCTTTGGGGACCAGCAACCATTGTTCTATTTGGTTTAAAATAGTTATGGAAAGAGACTGGGTACGCCCGTGAGTTAAAAACCTAAATTGGGACAAGACTGAAGGTATTAGACAGGAACTTGCTCGTTGATTGGAGCAGATCGTTTGAAAGAAAATAATTGTTCAGAACAAGAGGGCAGGACGTGCATGTTCCTGTTAGAGTGAAGGGCAAGGCAGGTGGGCGTAAGGAAGCTCGTTATGACGAGAGAAATTGAGGATCTGATCAAGAATAAGAAGAAGGCACGGGGCAGGTATGGGCAGCTGGGATCAAATGAATCCCTGGAGGCGTTTTGGGAACTGAGGAACACGCTAAAAAAGGAAATCAGAAGAGCAAAAAGGGGACAGGAGATAGTTCTGGCATCCCAAAAGATTTTATAAATATATTAAAGGAACAAGGTTAACCAGAGAAAGAATGGGGTCCCTCAGGAATCAAAGTAGTCAACTCGGTGTGTACCCACAGGAGTTGGGCAAGATCCTCAATGAGTATTTCTCCTCTCTTTTTATCATAGAGAAAGACATGAGGACCAAGGAACTTGGGGCAGTCAATGGCAGTGTCTTGAGGTTCAGTCAGTATTACAGACAAGGAGGTACTGAAGGTCCTAAAGCGTATGATGGTAGACAAACCTCCTGTACCTGAATAGATATATCCAAGGACACTCTGGGATGCAAGAGAGGAGAGTGGGTCCCATGGCAGAGATTTATGAGTCATAATTAAATACAAGTGAGGTGCTGGAAGACTTCAGGGTGATAAATATTGTGCCTCTGTTTAAGAAGGGGTACAGGGAAAAACCTGGGAACTACTGACCGGTGAGTCTAACATCTTTGGCCAGAAAGTTACTAGAGAGTATTCTGTGAGATAACAGTGATTGTTAGATTGTCAGGGATTGATTAGGGAAAGTCAGCATGGTTTTGTACGTGGGGGATTGTGTCTCACAAATTGGATTGAGTTTTTTGGAAGATGTGATCAAAAAGGTTGACGAGAGCAAAGCTGTAGATTATACATGGATTTCAGCAAGGCAGTTGACAAGGTTCTGCATGGTAGGCTGCTTTGGAAGGTTAGATTGCATGAATCTAGGAGTGCAGGTAAATAGTTCCTTGAAAGTGTCATCACAGGAATAGGGTGGTCAAGAACGCTTTCAGCACATTGGGCATTAATCAGAGTATTGAGTACAGATGTTGGGAGGTCATGTTACATTTGTACAAGGCATTGGTGAGTCTCTACCCAGAATAGGGGAAAAAAGAATCGGAGGACATAGGATTAATGTGAGGGGGAGGGAAGATTTAATAAGGATCTGAGGAGCAACTTTTTTACACAAACCGTGGTTGGTATATGGAACGAGTGCAGGGGTTGGGTGAGGCAAGCACTATCACAATATTTAAGAAGCATTTGGACAAGTACATGGATAGAATAGGTATAGAGGGGTATATGCCAAACACAGGTAGGTGGAACAAGTGTACGTGGGGCTGGTTGGTAGACATGTACAAGATGGGCAAAGGGCCTGTTCCATGCTGTATGACTATGACTATGAATATCGTATTAATGCTGAGATTGACAGATTGAGTTAAATTGCAACTGTGTAGAAGTTGTGCATCTAATCCTCTGGTCCTGGAGAAAATTGCAACTTGGAACTTGTCATATCTCACCCAAGTTGTTGTCTTTATATTTCCATTAACATATTTTGATACTTGTCGTCATAGAATTGTACAGCACAGAAACAGGTCTTTCGGCTCACCATTTCCATTGCCCATGTACACTAATTTCATTTGGCTCCATTAGAATCATTTTGCTCCGTGCCTTACCTATTTAAGAGTTTGTTGAAATACCCTTTAACAATAGTGATTGTATTTGATTCCACCACCTTCTCTGCAAGAATGCTCCAGGTACTTTCAGTGTAAACATCCCTATAAAATTCCTGTCTCTCATCTTAAACCCTTGCACTTTTGTTTTTGATAAGCTTGCCAAGGGAAAAGGATTCTGACCATCTATCTACCCTATCTACACCTCTCATCATCTTAATTACCTCTCAGTGTCCTCCAATCCAGTCAACATGTTGGTGAATGTCCCCAGCATTTTCTCTCATGCAATCACATCCATCATGTAGTAAGGGGATCAGAACTGCTTACAATACTTCAAGTTTGGCGTAATCCGTGTTTTCCAAAGTTATAACATAACAGAAATTCATCGACTCACACAGCATGGAAAAGGATATTTGGATTGCCACAATCCACCCTGACCTTGGCCACCCTTCTGTAACAAATCGCATATTCTAGCCCTTCAACCTTACCAATGTTGTTCCTTTGTTTAAGAAAGGTAGTAGAGTCCAGGAAACTATGGGTCGGTGATCCTCGCAACAGTGATTGGAAAACCATCGGTGCGAATTCTTGAAGATAGGATTTACTCCCATTTAGAAGAGAATGGGCTACTTAAGGATAGCCAGCATTGTTTTGTACGTGGCAGGTCGGGTCTCACTAACTTGATTGATTTTTTGAGTAGGTGACAAAGAAGACTCATGAAGGTAAGGTGGTGGATATTTACATGGACAGTAAGGCTTTTGATAAGGTTCCTCATGGTGGCTGATACAGAAGATTAGATGTATGGGATTCACAATAACTTGATCGTATTGATTCAGAACTGGCTTATTTATAGCAGACAGAGGGTTGTGATGGTATGTGGATATTCCGGCTGGAGATCTGTGACCTGTGGAGTTCTGCAGGGATTTGTGCTGGGACCTCTGCTGTTCCTGATAAATATAAATGATCTAGAAGTAAATGTAAATGGGGTGGTGAGTTTGTTTGCTGGTGACACCAAATTTGTAGGGGTTCCTGACAGTGAGGAAGGCTGTCAGAAGAACAGCGAGATATAGATCGGCTGCAGAAATGGCAGATAGAGTTTAACAGGAGCAAATGTGAGGTGTTGCACTTTGGGAGGTTCATTGTAGGGAAGAGTATATAGACCCTTAACTGCATTGATATGCAGATGGATCTTGGTCCATGTTCATAGCTCACTGAAGGTGGCAGCACAAGTAAGGTGTATAGTATGCTTGCCTTAATTGCGAGGGGAATTGAATGTAAGCGTTCTCTACTACATCGAGAACTGCGTCAGTGCTCCCTCCAGCATCCATGCCAAAGTCATGGACTTCATTAACTTCACTACTTACTGCCACTCTGCTCTCAAACTCACCTGGACAATCTCTGACTCCATTCTCCCCTTTGTTGATCTCTCTGTCTCCATCACAGGGGACAGATTATCAACTGAAGTCCACTACAAACCTGCCGACTCCCACAGTTATCTTGACTAGACTTCCTCCCACCTGCCTCTGTCAAAGACGCTATCCCACCCCTGAATTCCTACGTCTCTGCTGCATCTGCTACCAGGATGAGGCTTTCTACATGGCATCTGCCTCATTCTTTAGTGAACGTGGTAGCTGTTATAGATACAGTAGATCCCGCACCCCCGTCTCTTCTGAGTCCCGGAGTTTTGTTCTCGCTCCCAATCCCCCCAGACACAGGGACAGAGTTCCCCATATCCTCACCTTTCACTTCACCAGCCTCTGCATCCAACACATCACATACCGACATTTCCGTTACCTCCAACGTGATCCCACCACAAATCACTTGTTCCCATCATCCCTTTCAAACTTCTGCGGAGTCCGTTCCCTCCACAACTCCCTGGTTAACTCATCCCTTCCCACCCAAACCACCCCCTCCCCGGGTACTTTCCCCTGCAACTGCGAGAGATGTAATGCCTGTCCTTCCTCAACTCTATCCGGGGACTCAGACAGTCCTTCCAGATGAGACAGAGGTTCACATACCTCCAACCTCGTCTATTGCATCCGGTGTTCCCGGTGTGGATTCCTGGACATCGGTTAGATGAAGCGTAGATTCACCGATCTTTTTCCTGAATACTTGCACCCGGTCCGCCAAGGCTTGCTGGATTTCCCGGTTGCTAACCTCTTTAACTCCCCTTCCTATTCCTATACTGACCTTTCTGTCCTTGGCCTTCTCCATTGCCAGAGTGAGGCCAGATGCAAATTGGAGGATCAACAGCTCATATTTTGTTTGGGTGGTTTACAACCCAGTGGTATGAGCATTGAATTCTCTACTTTTAGGTAACTTCAACAAACACCTCCCGCCCCCTCCCCTCCACTGTTGCGAGCCCTGATTTGTCCTGTTTTTTTCTCGTGCTTCTAGTTCCAACCCCTCCCACCCCCCAACCACAACCAATCTGAAGAAGGCTCAAGACTGAAACGTCATCTATCCATGTTCTCCAGGAATGCTGCCTTACCCACTCAGTTACTCCAGCATTTTGTGTCTATCTTTGGATGGATTTGGATTGTTTTCACTGGAACGTCGGAGGTTTGAGGGGAGATTTGATAGGTATATAAAATTATAAGAGGCATGGATAGAGCAGACAGTCAGAACCCAGGGTGGAAATGCCCACCACTGGGTGCATAAAATCCTGAGAGGATTAGATTGGGTAGATGCACAGTCTCTTGCAGAGTAGGTGAATCCAGGACCAGTGGACATAGGTTTTAATGTGAAGGGGAAAAGATTTAATAGGAATCTGAGGGGTAACTTTTTCACACAAAGGTCGGTGGCTATATGGAACGAGCTGCCAGAGGAGGGAGTTGAGGCAGAGACTATCCCAACGTTTAAGAAACTATTAGACAGGTACATGGATAGGACAGGTTTGGAGGAATATGGGCCAAAGGCAGGCAGGTGTGACTAGTGTAGCTGGGACATGTTGGCCGGTGTGGGCAAGTTGGGCCAAAGTGCCTGTTTCCATGCTCTGTCACTCAATGACTATGAGAGGTGGGGCAGAACAAAGCCAGACAATCATTCATCCTCTGTCATCTATTACTTAATGGAGTTTGTAGCCATGCTGTCACAGTCCCTTTTTTGCGATGTGCTGCACCTTCTTAAAAGCTTTCTGGAAGACCATGTACATCACATTGACACAAGACTCACTGGCCCTCATTGCTCTTCTCAACAGGCCTTCCGCAGAGTCTTCTGTTATCTGGCATTTGGCTAATGAAGTTGCAAAAATCTCCACCAGGGCACAGTAATCTCCTCCCTCGTTTCCCATGGCATTCAGGAATAAATCTCATCCACCATCATGGTTTGATCCATCCTATCATCTCTCACCCCTACCATCTTAATGCCTTTGTCCTTTGTTTCTCGCAAGTTTAATAACAAAACAAAATATAAATTCTGGGTAATAAATAAATCTGTGAAGTGTAGTTCCCAATTCCCATCATCAACAGTCAATATGATCAGTATTAATGATTTACGTGTAGGCTGGAACTGCAGACGCTGGTTTACACCAAAGATAGACACAAAATGCTGGAGTAACTCAAAGGGTCAGGCAGCGTCTCTGGAGAAATGAATTTGCAACGTTACGGGTTGAGACCCTTCTTCAGACTGAGAGTCGGGAGAGGGAGACACTTTATGAGGTGTATATAGAATTATGTGATAAAAGGAATTTATTAAGATTCATCACCTCCTGGTGTGAAAAGTACATCAGTTGCCTCTACTTTCTTAAAAGATTGAGGAGATTTGGTATGTCGTCAAATACTGTATCGAACTTCCAGAGATGTATGGTAGAGATCATACAACTTGGCACAGACATTGTGACCCAATGGCCGTTCAATGTTCTAATAAGGTTGCTGGACTGGGCAGATATTTGGCTGATGCAGTTTAATGTAGAGAGCTGTGAGAATATATTTTGGTGGGGAAATGACAAATCTATTTCAGTTACCAAAACTTGTTTTTTGTGGTCAATGAAAATAATAAATTTATGATACTTTTAGTTTTGATGATTTTGATGACTGTTGAAGAAACTGACAACCAAATGCATTCTTAGTGTTATTCTACTACTGTGCATTTCAGTGTACGTTAAGAAGCTCAAATCAAATGGAAACTGTATGCTTAGCAGGATAAGCAGAATCTGCAGTGATGTAAACAAAGGCATTTGTTGTGAATCTGCCACGGAAACTCTCCATAGATATAATGGTTCCAGTATATTCTGTTTTTAATGCACAACTTATTTTGCTGTAAAAATATTAGCTCCTGTTATCCTTTCCTGTTGGATGCCAGCACGTATTTATTGGTGAGGCTAATGCTCCTCCCAAGTAGATGGCAGTCATCTGTCTTTTTATGCACATCTATATCCTGTATCACTGAAATGAATACTGTAAATGGCTTCATTATAATCATGTATTGTATTTCCGCTGACTGGATAGCACGCAACAAAAAGCTTTTGACTACCTCGGTACAGGTGACAATAAACTTAACAATCTGTAGAGCACTACTCAGATTGTAGTTATACTTGTAGATTGTAGTTAGACAAAAGAATGGGGAAACTCAGCGGGTGAGGCAGCATCTGTGGATCGAAGGAATAGGCAACGTTTCAGGTTGAGACCCTTCTTCAGACTGATGTCAGACATCCTTCAGCTTTTTTGTTTACCTTCGATTTTTCAAGCATCTGCAGTTCTTTCTTATACTTGTAGATTGTAGTTACATTTTTCAGGAGTTGCTAAGGTGTTTATGATTATATTTGTGTCAGCATTGTAAACTGGCTTCACTAATACATTTATTTTAAATCACTGGAAATGGTATCAAATATTTGTCGCAAACCTAGTTCTGATTTGAACTGTGTCTATTTTTGACATACACAATATCTGGAGGGCATTGTTAGACCTCCTTGATAATAATATACTTATTTTGAAATTATTATCATGCAGGATAAGTATTTTTCTCTAACACTTATTGACTCAGCCCTAAGCAAGTGTTTGGTTTTAACCATATCTAGGAGACAGCACCATGAAACCTCGAGACCTTGAAACCTTGAGTATTGTATGCCGTGTGCCAAATTGGAAGACACACAAATGAATTGCTGCTTCAAGTAGAAAGTGGACCTCATTTGGTTACAAGAGTAGAAGTCTCCCCAGCTCTCGAATATAACCCAGAGTATCCCAAGCCTATCACTCTAATTCTCTACCTCGCTCCCTCTCTGACCTTTAAACCTGCAGCTTCTAATACTATTCTGTTAAAGTCCAAACCAAGCTCAAGGAATAATTAAAGGTGGACAAAAATGCTGGAGAAACTCAGCGGGTGAGGCAGGATGTATGGAGCGAAGGAAAAGGCGACATTTCGGGTCACGACCCTTCTTACAGCCTTCCAGACATCAAATAATTTTCCATTGTAGCCTTGTATTTTACATTTGCTGTTCCAGTAATGTAAGATTTTATTCATCTCGATTTTCAATTCCCCTTGACATTTTTTGTTATTACTAGTTTTCACCACCTTTTATATTGTCATCTAACCAATAGTGTCATTCATCTTCTCTACCTCCCACCGCATCAAAGACTATCCATTTTGTTGTCTCCACTACCCCCCCCATTAGAGTCATACAGCACGGGAAGTCTTCAGAGCAAAATAAGGCTATTTGGTCCATCGAGTCTACCCCACCATTCAATCATGGTCAATCCATCTTTTCCTTTCAACCCATTTTCTTGCCCTTCCCTGTAACCTTTGGCACTCTTACTAATCAAGAACCTGTCAATCTCCGATATAAAAATACTCAATGATTTGATCTCTACAGCCATCGATGGCAATTAATTCCACAGATTCGCCTCCCTCTGGCTAAACGAATCCCCCTCAAATCCTTTATGAAGTTCATGTTCATAAGTTCTAGGAGCAATATTAGGCCATTCGGCCTATCAGGTCTACCCCGCCATTCTATCATGGTTGATATATCTTTTCCTCTCAACCCCATTGTCCTTCCTTCACCCCAAAACCCCTGACACCCTTAAGAATCTGTCAATCTCCACCTTAAAAATATCAGTTGACTTGGCCTGCACAGTCATTTGTGGCAATGAATTCTGCAGATTCACCACCCTCTAACTAAAGAAATCCCTCCTCATATCCTTTCTAAAGGAACATTCTTTAATTCTGAGGCTATGGCCTCTGGTTCTAAACTCTCCCACTAGTGGAATCATCCTCTCCACATTCACTGTAATCAGGCCTTTCACTATTTGGTAAGTTTCAATGAGCTCCTCCCCTCATCCTTCTAAACTCCAATGAGTACAAACTCAGTGCCTTCAAATGCTCATACGTTAATCCAATCATTCTCGTAAACCTCCTCTAGACCCTCACCGACGCCAGCACATCCTTCCTCAAATATGGGGCCCAAAACTGCTCATAATACTCCAAATGCAGTCTTATATCCAATGCCTTATAAAGCCTCAGCATTACATCCTTGTTTTCGTATTCTGATCCTCTTGAAATAAATGCACCCGCATTGCATTTGCCTTCCTTACTACCAAATCAACTTGCAAATGAACTTTTTGGGAATCCTACACCAGCATTCCCAAGTCTCTTTGCACCTCCATCCTTTTATTCTGACAGGTCCTCTGGACCAATTATCTGCACTAGTCCCACCTCCCTACGTTTGGCCTATATCCCTCTAAATCTTTCCTATTTATGTACAAGCCTAAATGTCTTAATTGTTGTTATAATTTCAGCCTCAACTACCTCCTCCAGCAGCTAATTTGACATATCCACCAGATTATGTGTGGAAAAAGTTGCCCCTCAGAGTCCCATTAAATCTTTTCCCTCTCACCTTAGACCAATGTCCCTTGGTTCTTGATGGCCCTACTCAGGGTAAAAGGCTCTGTGCAGCTCCCATGGCTTTTCGTTTCCCCTCATGATCTCATATACCTCAATAAGATCACCTCCCATCCTCCTACGCTCCAAGGAATACAGTCCTAGCCTTCCCAACCTCTATAGCTCAGGCCCTCAAGTTTTGGCAACATTCTCATAAATATTCTCTGCACTCTTTCCAGTTAAACATCTTTCTTATATCAGTGTGACCAAAACTGAACACAATTCTCCAACTGTGGCCTCACCAGCTCAAGTTGTTTTACCTTTAACTTTTTCTAGTCCTTATGTAAGGTCAACCTGAAATCATACTACTGAACAGTCCTCCCGCAAGTTAGGGGGTAGACCCGATCTTCCAACTATCTTCATTGCAGATGCTTGACCTTTTTCCCTATGACTATAATGTTACAATGCTGTAACAGTATTTTCTGCACTCTGGTATTTTCTCTTTGCACTACCTATTGTACTTGTGTATGGCTTCACTACACTTGTGTATGCTACGATCTGATCTAATTAGATAGCACGCAAACAAAAACTTTTATCAGTACACGTGACAATTATAAACAACACCAATACCAATTTCTGATATCTAACATACAAATCCAGTTGGACCAGCTCACTGCCTCTATTTTCATTTATTTTATATTTATTTTTAATCCTTCGTGTATTTACCGAATTCTCTGAAAGCTTATGAGCTACTATGAATTTTGTTTCTACCGTCTCGTCCTCACCTTCCACTCCATCAGCCGTCGCATACAGCACATAATCCTCCGATATTTTTGCCACCTCCAACAGGATCCCACCACTAGCCACATCTTCCCATTTCCATCCCTTAAGCTTTCCGCAGAGACCATTCCCTCTGCAAATCCCTGGTCAACTCGTCCCTTCCCACCCAAACCACCCCCTCCCCAGGTACTTTCCCCTGCATCCGCAGGAGATGCAACACCTGTCCCTATACCTCCCTCCTCGACTCCGTCCAAGGACCCCGGCAGTCTTTTCAGGCGAGGCAGAGGTTCACTTGCACCTCCAAGCTCATCTACTGTATCTGCTGTTCCAGGTCTGGATTCTGAAATATCAGCGAGACCAAGCGCAGGCTCGGCGATCGTTTTGCTGAACACCTCCGCTCCTTCCGCCTAAACCTACCGGATCTCCAGGTTGCTAAGCACTTTAACTACCCCTCCCATTCCCACACTGACCTTTCTGGCCTGGGCCTCCTCCATTGTCAGAATGAGGCCCAGCGCAAATTGGAGGAACAGCACCTCATATTTTGCTTGAGCAGCTTACACCCCAGCGGTATGAACATTGACTTCTCTAACTTCAAGTGACCCTTGCTTTCTCTCTCTCTCCATCCCTCCCCCTTCCCAGTTCTCTGACCAATCTTAATGTCTCTGACTACATTTTATCTCTGCCATTTTATCCTGTTTGCTTTGTTGTTACCTTCTCCCAGCCAGCAATGATCTATTCTACATTTTCCTTGAACTGCATTCTCTTTGTTCTGCTTTCACACCTTACACTTCCTTATCTATGAAACTCCCTTTCTCCTGACATCAGTCTGAAGAAGGGTCTTGACCCGAAACGTCACCCATTCCTTCTCTCTAGAGATTCTGCCTGTCCCTCTGAGTTATTCCAGCATTTTGTGTCCATCTTCGGTTTAAACCAGCATTTGCAGTTCGTTCCAACACATTTTACTTTTGCCAGTCATCTTAATCTGTGTCTTGTTACATGTAATTGAAAGCCTTCATCGTTGTGCTTTTATTCACTTGCTACATTCTGCATCTCAAAAGCAATCCAAAAGTGAAATATTGCAGATGCTGGAAATCTGAAATAAGTGCCTGTCCAGAGAAAAAAAAACAAGCAATATTTCGTCACTGATCTTTCATCAGAACAGCTCTGGGCTACTGACTTTTTCAATCATTTCATCTTTTATTTCTCGAGTCCTATTGATTGCAATTGCTGGTATAGTTGTTTTACAAGTTAAAGTGTGGATTGTGAGCTACATGAGACAAATTCATTTTGCAAGTGGACTAGGGAGAAAGTGATCATTTGAATTTGCTGACCAATATAGTGATGCATATGAGACCAGACACAATATTTCAATAGTCATGCGAGTATTTTATTGTCATATGTACCAAAACGGAACAATGAAATTCTTACTTGCAGCAGTGGCAAAAGTTTGTAAACATAGTATTCAATAGATAATATCAGAAAACAAACAAAAATAAATTCAATTTAAAAAAAAATCCATATAATGCAAAAACAAAACAAAATATGATCTATGGTTTTCTTTCAGAAAGTAGGTTTTATTTTGTGTGTACAAAATAATTGATCTAGTGCTGCATGCAGGTTCAGCTATGTCAAATACTAACATTAAAATTGAAATGCATTCTGCTTTTGTAGTTGACTTAAGTGAATGTTACGTCAAAACACATACTTACAGGCATAAGAATGAAGTAGTTATTAAATGTTTTATAGAAATCATATTAAAGGCAAATAAAATTTAGTTGCTTTCAAATTATTTGATATTTTGGTAAAAATATTAGTAAAGCTAGGAGATTAATTATGAAAAAAAATCTTATTTTTTATTGATTTAGGGGCATCAAAAGATGGAGCACTGGATGAGGATGATTTCACAAGAGCGTTTAATGATGTACCTACAGTGCAGGTATGTGTATGAATTACTATTGTTGAATTTCTAATAGTTAAACAGTATCATACTGAGTAACCTTATTCTGATCTTATGATGTTTATTAAAATTATTGTCTGAATGTGCAAGAGATGTACGATTCTAACATATTTTACATGGTCATATTTTATTAGGGTTCAATAAATATAAATCTATATTTCCTTTAAAGAACCAAGACAAGGATTGATGTGAGTTCTCTCTCTAAAAGTTGTGTTACAGAGAGAATAATCGCAGGTATTGCCAGTCTAAATAATTATTTTTCATCTTTGGAAATGTAAAACTCAGTTTATTCAACGTGCTCGGTGATGCAGATCTGGCAGATTTTCTGGAATGTTGGATATTTTTGGGGTTTAATAGTCATACATTTGCGATTAATTCTCGCAATTAAAACATTTCTAAACTTAAAATTTGACAACGCAATATTTCAATATCTCCCGGTTGCTGAACACTAACTTCCCCTCCCATTCCTATACTGACCTTTCTGTCCTGGGCGTCCTCCATTGTCAGAGTGAAGCCAAACGCAAAATTGGAGGAACAACTCCTATTTCTCTTGGGCAGCTTACAACCCAGCAGTATGAATATTAACTTCTCTCACTTCAAGTAACTCTTGCTTTCCCTCTCATTCCATCCCTCCACCATCCTATTCTCTGACCAGTCTGACTGTCCTATTGATTAATTTTAATCTTTTTATGCCGCATTGTCACCTTCCCCAAGCTAACAATGATCTATTCTACACTTTCCTTGATCTACGTCCCCTTTGATGTCTCGTTTTCACACCTTAACATTCCATATCTCTGTGTCTCCCTCTACCCTAACTCTCAGTCTGAACAAGCGTCTCAACCTGAAACGTCACCCATTCCTTCTATCCAGAGATGCTGCCTTACCCACTGAGTTACTCCAGCATTTTGTGTTTATCTTCGGTGTAAACCAACATCTGCAATCCCTCCTGGACATTTCCAAATTATGGTTTGCCAATAATCTTACAGATAAGAAGAAAATGCCTTGTGTTCAAGGAAATTCTGTTTATCACCAATCATTTTTTTAGTTAATTATCTAATATGTATAGGTAAATGATTAGATCACCCTACAATAAATCATCACAATAAATATACTTTCAATTTTTGATCGTGCGCTTATGAAACTTTATTTTATTATGCCAGATAACACTTAATGATTATAATTACTTCGGCAGCTATGCACCCATACTTTGAATTTGTGTCTTTCCTTTACGTAATGACTTTTGTTTAAATAAGATATTGTGTCACGTTTTTGAGTTTCTTTAAAATTCAATGACATTTGAGTTGTTAGTTTTAATATTGTAGGATGTTGGATATTATTTTGTTTTATGTATGTGTTAGTTTTGTGTTGATTTTCTAATATTAATATTCCTAACCATCATTTAAAATTCCATTCATGGAAGAGAAGGCAATTTTGACAAGCAGCGAGAAGAATATATAAAGTTGATGAAGGGGGAGAAGGTGGGGTGCAGTTAGGCGTGAGGCTGGTTGTGTGATGGACTAGGCTGTGTTCACAACTCTGCAATTTCTTGTGGTCTTGAACAGTTGCCAAATCAAGCTGTGGTGCCCCTGGATAGGGTGGTGCATCTGCAGAAATTTGTAGGAGACTTTGGCTAAACCTTGTGAGGAAGTAGAGGCGTCGGTGTGCTTTCACAAGTGTCAAGATTGTTAAATTGTCATGCTTACTGAGTATGTTACAATGAAATTCTTACTTGCTGCAGCTTTACAGGCACATCAACACAACAACGCAACAAATAAATATATAATAATAATAGTGGTGCACAGTGGTGCAGCTGATAGAGCTTTTGTATCACATCTTCAGACACCCTTGTTTGATCCTGACATCGGGTTTTGTCTGTGGAGTTTGCACGTTCTCCTTGTGAGAACGTGGATGTCCCTTGGGTGCTCTGGCTTCCACCCACATCCCAAAGACGTGGATGTGTAGGTTGATTGGCTCTATAAATTTCCCCCTAGTGTATAGGGAGCAAATGTGAAAGTGCGATAATATAGAACTAGTGAAAATAGCTGATTGATGATTGGTGTGGACTCTGTGAACGGAAAGGCTTGTTTCCATGTTGCATCTCTAAAGCTAAAATCTAATTCTAAATACAGCAAATTACCAGTAATACCAGGTAACCAGACCATAAAAGCACAAACTAAAGTATGAAGTGCAACCTAAACATAGTCCATAGTTGTTGAGATTGGTTTATGTTTAGGCTTGTGCAGTATGGTTCAAGATCCTGATGGTTGATGGGAAGAAGTCATTCTTGATCCTGAAGGTCAAGGTTCCTAGGCTTCTGCACCGTTTTCCCAATTATAGCAATGGGATGAGAGTGTGGCCAGGGTGGCATGGTGCTTTGATGATCACAACTGCCTTTATGAGGCAGCACTTCTTGTGAAGGTGCGGAGATCAGTATCTGTGATGGCCTGGGCAATGTCTACCACTTTCTGCAATCTTCTTAGTTCTCGGGCGTTCGAGTTACTGTACCGGGCATGATGCAATTGGACAGTGTGGTCTATTCCAGCTGTAGCATCAAAATAGTTGTACCAAAATAAATTGTTAGTGATACTTACATCTTGTAATTTGAAGCTCTCAACCTGTCCATTTCAGCACCATTGTTACTGACTAGCATGTGTACTCCACCCCATTTCGTGGGAGGAAATCAAAGATCTTGGAGAAAAATCATGCAGGTCACGGGGAGAACGTACGGACAGCATCCATAGTCAGGATCAAACCCGGGACTCTGGCGCTGTAAGGCAGCAACTCTACTGCTATGCCACCTGTTGGTGCTTTTTTTTAAATGAGAATCAAGGTAGTTGATAGGAGATCTAATGAAAATATTGATTATTCAGGAAAAATTGTTTTTGTTAGTCAACTGAAAGAAATGTGTTGAAGATCCATGGGAAGTTAAGAGAATTTTTATTTCATATAGAGATTTTTGAAGAAAGTAATATTTTTTAAATAACATTTCTGATCAAATTGAGTCAGATACATTTTTGATCAAGTAACATTATACTGTGTCAGCATGACAGTGAAATGAACAATTTTCTTAACCAGTAAAACAGGGTTATGTGAAATTGTTACTTTTCGCAAGGACGTTATTTTAAGTATTTGTCTTTGACAAAACCAAACCATAGACTGGTAAGTAGAATTTCCTGGATTTTTTTCTCTTACTGATATATTAGAAAGTGAAGAGAATGACCAGAATGCGATTAGCAGTAAATTCAAGAAATAAAGAAGTAATTGAGACTTTTGTGAAATAATTTTTCATTACACTCTGTTTGCAGGGAATGATTAAGGTTCATTATTCCACTATGATGTGTTATTTAATTGAAGAGTAAGGAATGAAGGTACTAGGGTGAGCAATACAATAGGAACAAGAACGAAAACACAACAGGCAAATAAATTAAGGTGAAACAAGGAATGGCAGGTGCTGGAATCTTGAGAAAAACGTAAAATGCCGGAATAACTCTGCATGTCAGGCAGCATCTGTGCAGGGAACAGACAGGCAATGTTTGGTTTGGAATACTTCTTTAGACTGATTGCAGTACGGGGGGGGGGGAGCCTGGCAAATTATAAGTGGATACAGGTGTGGGGGGTTTATTTTTATTTTAGTTTATAGTTTAGAGGTGCATTGCGTAAACAGGCTCTTCTGCTCACCAGATCTGCACCGCCCAGCGCACATTAACACTATCCTACACACACTAGGGCCAATTTTACATTTACACCAAGCAAACTAACCGGCAAACCTGTACGTCTTTTGAGTGTGGGAGGAAACCGAAGATCTCGGAGAAAACCTACGCGGTCACGGGGAGAACTAACAAACGCAACATCGGGGTCATGATTGACATGGGTTATTGCAGCAGTGAAGCAGCTGGCTTTTAATGTCACCACTGTGCTGCCCCCTTACCTACACTGGCTGAAAGAAATTGGCTGTTTTCTTTCAAATGAGATTGATATTTATCAACATTAAATATGTTTGTCAGTCAATTTGCCTGTTTCCAATGATGGATATAGAGCAGATATGATGATGATCAAGACCAATGAATAAATTTTGGTCAAACATGCAAGAAAGAATAGTCAATAAAAGCTCAGGGTGGCAGAGGGGTATCGCTGGTAAGGTTGCTGCTTCATAGGTCCACTTCAATCCTGACTTCCAGTACGTAGGAAGGAACTGCAGATGCTGGTTTAAACCGAAGCTAGACACAAAAAGCTGGAGTAACTCAGCGGATCAGACAGCATCTCTGGAGAAAAGGAATAGGTGACGTTTTTGGTTGAGACACTTCTTCAGACCTCTTCTGAAGAAGGGTCTCAACCTGATACGTCACCTATTCCATTTGACCCGCTAAGTTACTCCAGCTTTTTGTGCCTGGCTTCCAGTGCTATATGAACATTATTCCTGGAGATTTGCTCTGGTTATCGCAACTCCCAAAATATGTGGGTTGGTACATTAATTAACCTCTGTAAATTGCCCATAGCATGTGTGAGTGAGGGGTAGTTGAACAAAATGTAGAGAGAATAAAATGGGCCAGGGTGAAAATAGTATTTGATAATAATTGTGGATTCAGTGGCATGAAATACTTGTTTCTGTGTCTCTGTGCATCAAACAAGCCTTCATTGAGTATAACACTGTCCTACCATTTATAGCAATGTTAGCAGTCATTTGCTTGCTAACTTTGAACTTTTGCTGAGACGTACATATTTTCAAGTTGCTCTGTACATTTAACAATTAGTCTGTTTTAACCAACCACTCATCATGCCTCCTAGCTTCATCTTGTCAAAGGTCTTTTGAAAATCAGGGAAATTATCTGGTTAATGATCACCGATCTATTCATTAATACTCTATTGATTTTGATATGTTCACTGAGTAATTGTCCACCTTCCCATCTTAATTCTTAGGTGTAAAATGGTGTACACCATATGACTCAATGAAGTTTGTATTCTGGCTGAAGTGTTCTTGTGTCTTTCAGATTTTCTCCAACAGAGAACTTGAAGAAACATTGAACAAAATACGAGAAATACTGTCTGATGATAAGCATGACTGGGATCAGCGAGCCCACGCCGTAAGTTGTGCCAGTGGTTGTGGAGGAGGATTTTACTGTTGATGTTTAGAAATATATTTTCTCTGCGCACAGTTGAAAAGTAAGAAGGGATTTAAAGCCTCCTCTGTCTGGGATAAACTCAACTTTGAAAAATAGAATATAGCAAAATACAGCACAGGATCAGGCTCTTTGGCCCACAATATCTGTGCTGAACATAATGCCAAGATAAACTAACTTCATCTGCCTATACATGATGAATACCCCCCTATTCTCTGCATATCCATGTGCCTCTCGAAAAGCATCTTAAATGCCACCATTGTATCTGCCTCCACCACCACATCTGGCAGTGTGTTCCAGACAACCACTACCCATTGTGTAATTAAAAAACTTGCCCCGAACATCTCCTTTAAACTTTGCTCCTCTCACTTAAACCAATGCCCTCTAGCCTTAGACATTTCTACCCCTAGGAAAAAGATTAGAATAGATAGAAAATAGTTGCAGGATGAGGCCATTCGGCCCTTCGAGCCAGCACTGCCGTTCAGTGTGATCATGGCTGATCGTCCCCTACCAATAACCCGTGCCTGCCTTCTCCCCATATCCCTTGACTCCACTAGCCCCTAGAGCTCTATCTAACTCTCTCTTAAATCCATCCAGTGATTTGGCCTCCACTGCCCTCTGTGGCAGGGAATTCTATAAATTCGCAACTCTCTTGGTGAAAAGGTTTTTTCTCACCTCAGTCTTAAATGACCTCCCCTTTATTCTAAGACTGTGGCCCCTGGTTCTGGACTCGCCCAATTGACCGTCTACTCGAACTATGCCTCCCAGAATTTTATATACTTCTATCAGGTCTCACACAACCTCTGGCATTCTAGAGAAAATAATCTAAATCTCTCCTTATAGCTAATGCTCCCTATTCCAGACAGCATTCTGGTAAATCTCTTCTGCACCCTCTCCAATGCTTCCATGTCCTTCCTGTAATGTTGACTAGAACTGCACATAATACTCCGAATGTGGCCTGGCCACAATCTTATAAGGCTGCATCATGACTTAAAGTAATACAGCAAGGAAACAGGCCTTTTAGCCCAAATTGCCCACACTGGCCAACATGTCCCACCTACACTAGTCCCACCTGCCTGCGTTTGGGCCATATCCCTCCAAACCTGCCCCATCCATGTACCTGGTTAACTGTTTCTTAAACGTTGTGATAGTCCCTGCCTCAACTACCTCCTCTAGCAGCTCGATCTGTGCATCTACCCAATCTATTCCTCTCATGATTTTATACACTCTTTAAGATCATCCTTCATCCTACTCAACCCCTCCCAATAGCTCAGACACTCTTTTCCTGGCAACATCCTCGTAAGTCTTCTCTGTACTCTTTTCAGCTTGACAACATCTTTCCAATACCATGGTGCCCAGGATTGAACACAATACTCTAAATGCGGCCTCACCAATGTCTTATACAACTGCAACATGACCTCTCAACTTCTATACCTAATACTCTGACTGATGAAGGCAAATGTGCCATAAACCTTTTTGACCATCTTATCTACCTGCAACTCCACCTTCAAGGAACCATGCACCTGCACTCCTAGATCCCTCTGCTCTACAACACTCCCCATAGCTCTACCATTCACTGTGTAGGTCCTGCCCATGTTAGACTTCCCCAAATACAAACACCTCACGCTTCTCTGTATTAAATTCCATCAACCATTCCTCAGCCCACCTGGCCAATCAATCAAGATCCTGCTGCAATTTTTCACAACCATCTTCACTATCTGCAAAACTACAATTTTGTATCATCTGCTAATCTTGCCATGTTCGTTCTCATTCAAATCATTGATAGAGATGACAAACAGGAATGGGCCCAGCACCGAACCTTGAGGCACATCACTAGTCATAGGCCTCCAGTCTGAGAAGCAAGCTTCCACCATCACCCTCTGCTTTCTTCCATGATTTCCTGACTCTTATACTTGATGCCCTGACCAATCCAGGCAAGCATATCATATGCCTTCTTTATGAGATCATATCTCGTTGCAATATTCTGATTTATTTTTCCTTTGAGTCATCTTGTTGTTGTGAGCTTCCCTAGGATTTGGTATTGATCTATCATAGCTTTTCATGAAACTATTGATGAAGTGAGACTCATTGTCTCTACTACTGCACCTAAGCTAAAAGAATTTAATTCAAGATGAGATGTGCTAGCTCATCTCAGACAATGGAATGGATCTTTGAAACATGACAAGATTAATCATAACCTAGAGTAGAACCCAAATGGAATGATCTTGTCTGCCCTTTTACATCCATGCAGAAAAAGGTTTTATTTTTCGAAGCTATTGCATTCTTGCCTTGACTAAGTTGTTGTTATTTAGATTATGATATGCTGCCTTGAATATTCCCAAGTGGGCCCGCATCCTTCCGTGGCTAAATGTTAACATGACATATTTTCTCAACAGATATATGTATGGGAATTAATACATGAATATGTATTTTGCCCTTGGAAAATGTTCATGAAAATGTAATGCAGAATAGTTGACTGCCATACAGAACACTTCCGTGACGGTAACCCATTGTCTTCTGTTGCATGTCATTTAAATTCTCAGTTCCACTCCCAGTTTGACTTCTCTGTAACAAAAGCCAACAAAGTATAATCGATGAGTAGCTTCCCATCTTGCAACCAAGCCTTCAGTACTCAACATTGTATTCACCAATTTCAGATAACCAACCATCCAGGAGCGTCTGATAGCTCTGTGCCTGTGCTCGCCGGACTTTGGAAGGATGAGGGAGGGTCTCATTGAAACCCACTGATTAATGATAGGCCTGGATGGATTGGATGCGGAGGATGTTTCCAGCGGTAGGAGAGTCCAAGGCCCAAGGGCACAGCCTCAGAATGAAAAGACATACCTTTAGAATGGAGATGAGGAGGAATTTCTGTAGCCAGAGGGTGGTAAATCTGTGGAATTCATTGCCCCATGCGGTTGTGAAGACCAAGTCATTGGGTATTTTTAAACTGGAGATTGATAGGTACTTGATTAGTAAGGGCATCAAAGGTTACAGGGAAAAGGCAAAAGAATGGGTTTGAGAGGGAACATCGATCAGCCATGATTGAATGGTGGAGCAGATATGATGGACCGAATGGCCTAATTCTGCCTCTATTTGGTATAGGGCCTTAAAAGTTGCTTTCAGAACTGAACAGTACTGATGCAACATCTTTTTTTTCTGTAACATTAACACAGTTTCCTTCTTGCCAGATGAAATGTGACCAGCTGAGTATCTTCAGTATTCTCTGTTGTTTCAGATCTCCAGCAAGTACTGTACTTTGTAACCTAGTTTCAGTGTTTTTTTTCTCCTCTATGTCCTCATCCATCTCCTTCTATTTATATCTCCTCCAGCTAAATCAGTTCCAAGCCTGCCAGTTGGCTCCAGAGAATTCATCAGCTTTTTTGCCATTCAATCCTTTTTGGTTTTCACCCAATCACAGATTTCTTCTCTCTGCAACTTAAACCTTTTTCTAGCTTTTCTAGGTTTTTTTGTTCACTCAAAGGAGTTGAGCTCTACAGGTTGAGCCAACATTTAATTGCCCATCTGTAATTGCTCTTACCAAGATGACGGTGAGCTTCTGTCTTGAACTGCTGCAGTTCTTGATGTGCAGATATACCCACGACACTGTCAGCGAGGGAGTTCAGGAAATTTGACCCAGTGACGCTGAAGGAACCGCAATACGTTTCCAAGTCGGGATGGTGCGGCTTGGGGGACAACTTCCAGATTGTGGTGTTGCCATGTTCATGATAGATCACTGGCATGAAATGCAAACTCTCCTTATCTGTCCACAGATGCTGTCTGATATACGTTGTATTTCCAGCATTTTCTGCTAATGTTTTAGATTCCTTGCAAGTGTAGATTTAGCAATTTGATGGTTTGTTTTTTGCAGCCAATTCGGATTGAAAACTTTTTTTTCTTTTTCCTCTTAGCTCAAGAAGATTCGATCGCTACTCATTGCTGGAGCTGCAGAATATGACTGTTTTTTCCAACATTTAAGATTATTGGAAGGAGCTTTCAAATTATCAGCTAAAGACCTCCGGTCACAAGTTGTCAGAGAAGCTTGTATTACTGTAGCGTAAGTACCTGTTTAATATACTTTGAAATGTCTCTTAATTGTCACAACAGAGATGAGTTTGTGCACTCCACAACGGGAGTTCTGGAATGGGAAAGGGCAGGTGGAGTGCTAAGTTGGAAAATAAATCCAGTGTAGAGATTTGATTGTACGATGGGGGTACATTATTGATGCCTTTCGACGAGGGAAATTCAGGCTGTAAGACAATTCTGACAGGATAAGGAAAATCTTAATGACATTTCTCAGCTGGCCTCTGTTTTGGTGTGGGTGGTAGGTCAATCCTCAAACCCAAGAGGAATGTAGCCTTCCCTGTCATTACACATGTTTCTAACACCATGTTTCTTGTTCTTCCAATATTTAAGAAACAGTTAGACGAATACATACAGTAGATAGGATTGGTTTGGAGGGCTATGGGACAAACGCAGGTAGGTGGGACTAGTGTAGCCGAGACATGTTGGCCGGTGTAGGTAAGTTGGGCCGAAGGGGCTGTATCACTCTGCAACTCTATAATCAGTATGCATATGGATCAGTAAAATGTCGTCAACAAGTAGGGGAAACCACACAGAATTCATCACACAAACTCAGTCAAACGTTTAGGAGACCTGTTGGTGGACATGTACAATAACTGCAAACTATTCATGATCAGGCAATCTATTGTCCTTTTTCAGTACAGTATGCAATTGGGATAGTTCGATTTTGGGTGAATAGTGATCTTCAAGACATCGATTGTGTACGAGGCAGTAATGTTGAATCAGTGCTGAACTAATCAGTCTGAAGAAGGGTCCCGACCCAAATCTTTGTCTGTCTATTTTCCTCCACTGATGATGCCTGGCCCACTGAGCACCTTCAGCAGTTCTTTTTAAATTCAGTGAGCTGATAGAAATCAGGGGAAGTTGAGTAAACTATTTTGCTGGAGCTGGTCACTAACTTGTGTGATAAGAATTTTGCTTGCCATTTTACAACCCATGCGTTGATGTTATCTTCTACTTCTGCATGCTGGCATGTACTCTTTTATTGTGAGGATGTTATTCTGAGGAATTCCTGTAACAATTTCCTGTGCCTGAGTTGGTTACCTACCCAGAACCCATTCTTCCACGCTTAAATAAACACGGAAGACATTGGAAACACTGAGCAGGTCAAGCGGAATATATGAAAAGAGAAACAGTGATGAAAGATCCCAGCTAACTGCTTCTCTTTCCACAGATGCTGCCTGACCTGTTCTATTTTCAGTTCAGATGTCCAGCATCTACAGTTTATTGATTTTCTTTGCATTTACAAGGGAGTGTTATAATAATAATAATAATAATAATAATAATAATAATAACTTTATTTATAGAGCACTTTAAAAACAACCACTGTTGCAACAAAGTGCTGTACATGACTAATCATGGACAAGAAATTATTACACGACAATAAAAACATTAAAAAAGAGAGTAAAAACAGTAAAAATAAAAACATTAAAAACACTAAAACAGGAGCAAAGTCTCAAGCAGGGTCAAAAGCCAAGGAATATAAATGTGTTTTAATACCGGTTTTGAAGATGGACAGTGAGGGGGCCTGTCTGATGTGCAACGGCAGAGTGTTCCAAAGTGCCAGAGCAGCAACAGAGAAGGCTCTATCCCCTCTGAGCTTCCGCTTAGACCTCGGTACCTCCAGGAGCAGCTGATCAGCTGACCTGAGGCACCGGGCAGGAGCGTATGGATGAAGCAGCTCAGAGAGGTAAGGCGGGGCGAGCCCATTTAAAGATTTAAAAACAAATAAATGAATCTTAAAATGAACTCGAAAGTACACCGGGAGCCAGTGGAGGGAGGCCAGAATTGGCGTTATGTGCTCCCTCTTTCGAGTTCCAGTTAAAAGGCGAGCAGCAGCATTTTGAACCAACTGGAGACGAGCCAGGGAAGATCGAGCAACTCCAAAATAGAGTGCATTACAGTAATCCAGCCTAGACGTGATAAAGGCATGGATTACTGTTTCAAAATGCTGCCGCTCAAGAATGGGCTTCACCTTTGCCAGCTGCCTTAAATGAAAGAAGCTGGACTTAACCACTGCGCCTATTTGATGATCTAATTTAAAATCACTCTCCATCCTAAAACCCAGGTTCAAAACTGTTGGCTTCACATACCGTGCCAGGGGACCCAAGTCAACAGGGGGAGGTTCACGGCAGCCATTGGGGCCAAACACTATCACCTCTGTCTTCTTTTCATTAAATCCTAGAAAGTTTAGGGCCATCCAGGACTTAATGTCCTCAAGACATGACAGAAGTGATTTGACAGAAAAAGCATCTTCCTTCCTCAGCGGCATATATAGTTGGCTATCATCAGCATAACAATGAAAAGAGATGCCATGCTTTCTAAGAATGGAACCCAGAGGAAGTAAGTACAGTGAGAAAAGCAGGGGCCCTAAAATTGAGCCCTGTGGAACCCCATATGACAGAGGAGCGGAGGAGGATTCAATACCAGCAAGGCTTACACACATAGTTCTGTCTGCCAGATAAGACCTGAACCATCCCAGGGCACTGCCACAAATGCCCACTAGGTGCTGTAACCGAGATATTAAGATACCATGGTCCACTGTATCAAAGGCGGCAGATAGGTCCAGCAGGACAAGAACCACATAATTACCAGAATCATTAGCTAGGAGGATGTCATTAAAATCCCTTAGCAATGCTGACTCTGTGCTATGCATAGTTTTAAACCCAGACTGGAAAACCTCCCGAATATTATGCTCGTCCAAGAAGAGTTTTAGCTGAGCATAAACAACTTTCTCCAGAATTTTAGAAATAAAAGGCAACTTGGAGATCGGTCTAAAATTGGTCAGAACAGTTTGATCCAGGCCAGGTTTCTTAAGTAGTGGTTGCACTACTGCATGTTTAAAACTTACGGGGACAACCCCAGAACACAAGCTGCTGTTGATAATGGCAAGAACCGACTGTCCTATACTAGGGAGAACCTCTTTAAAAAGATGAGGAGGGACAGCATCACAAGGGGAACCCGATGGCTTAATATGGCTAACCACATCCTCTAAACACGACAATGTCACATGCACAAACTTATCCAATACCACCAGGCATGGGACAGAAACAGAGGGGTCAGAGGCAGGAGCTGAAATGAGAGCCCTTATGGAAACAACCTTATTAATAAAAAAAGTGCAGGAAGTCATTGCACATTTCAGACGATGGTTCCAGACAGACAGGCTGCGGGGCATTAAGAACAGAGTCAATTATTTTAAATAGCACACGTGGGTCGTGACGCTTAGACACAATAATGTTTGACAGGTATTCTCTTTTGGCCTCTTTAACAGTGTTAATTTGGTAATGACGCCAACAGTCCTTTAGGATTTGAAATGAAACCTGCAGCTTGTCCTTCTTCCACTTGCGTTCAGCTTTGCGACACTCCCGTCGAGCTGTACGAGTTACGTCACTGAACCAGGGAGGGAGGTCCCTTATTTTCCATTGATTTTACTTTTATTATGTCACCTTGACGACCTATTGATTAGATGCTGCCATAATAGAACTTTCTTATGATCTCATATTGCATCTCATATTGTTCAGACCAATGTGCCAAATAACCGTGGCACAATTGAATTAAGCAGAGTGCAGCTGAATAAGGGTTACAGACTACCATTCTTAATGATTCTTTTGGTCATTTAAAAGATTATTAAGAATACACTGATTAAGCAGTTTTTGAATTTGACGCTTTTTTATAGGCGGTACAAACGCTAACAATTTTCAGGTAGATTTTAAAATTGTAGCTAACCCAAAATTGTAGTCAACACAGAGCCATGAATAATTCTGGAGCAGAAATTAATCAGCACCACAGCTAAGAAATTGCTGGTGGTAAGAGCCTTTACAGTATTGAGTAAATAGGCTTGAAGACTGGGTTCTCTGGTCATAGGGACTTGAGGAGAACTGAGAATGGATCATCAACTTGGCTCTTGTACAGGCAGCATCTCTGGAGATAGGCACACAATGCTGGAGTAACTCAGCGAGCCAGGCAGCATCTCTGCATTTGAAGGAATAGGTAACATTCGGGTTTCGACCTGAAACGTCGCCCATTCCTTTTATCCAGAGATGCTGCCTGTCCCGCTGAGTTACTCCAGCATTTTGTGTCTATCTTCTCTGTGAACCAGCATCTGCTACACACCACCATCCAGCATATGTGGAGTTTTACAAGGTTGGTACTTCAGCTGCAGGCACTGCACTTGACTAGCCTTTTTTCATCTTCATTAAATCCAACCAGATGGTAGAATGAGTGTTGTAGAATTTATAAGGTTACAGATTTACTGAAATAAAAACCTCCTGTTGCCAGCTCGTATCTCATTCTGGATATTAAGTATTGATATGTTAGATTTGTGTGGCTCAATTTTAAGGAAAATAATTTCAATGCACACAACCTAGTGGAGTGTGTACTCAGACTGAATATGATACCATATCAATAAGAGCTGTGATGATCATTCCTACTGATACTATTATGGACAGATGCATTGCGAATGAATTGAATGGTAAAATGGCTTTTTTTCTTCTAATGGCTCATTATTCAAAGGTACAACAGAATATAGAACATAGAACAGTACAGCACAGAAACGGGCCCTTTGGCCCAGAATGTTTGTGCCAAAAATGATGCCAAGATAAACTGACCTCATCTGCCTATACATGATCTATATCCCTCATATTCCTGCACTTCTATGTGTTTATCTAAAAGCTTCTTAAACACCACTATTGCGCCTTCCTCCACCACCGCTCCGGGCATTGCATTCCAGGCTCCCACCTCTGTGTAAAAAAAAACTTGCCCCGCACATCTCCATTAAACTTTCCCCCTCTCTCCTTATAGCAATGCCCTTTAGTGTTCGACATTTCCAACTCGGGAACAATGTCCTGTCTACCCTATTAATGCCTCTCACTCTCATAAATACTTCTATCATCTTCCCTCAATGGCCGATTTTCCAGAGAAAACAATCCAAGTCTACCCAACCTTGCCCTATGGCTGAAACCCACTAATCCAGTCAGCATTCTGATAAGCCTCCTCTGCACCCTCTTCAAAGCTTCCACATCCTTTCTGTAATGGAGGCAACTAGAACTGCACGCAGTACTCCAAATGCGGCGGTCATGTGGCGCAGCGATAGAGTTGCTGCCTTACAGCGAATGCAGCGCCGGAGACCTGGGTTCAATCCCGACTACGGGTGCTGTCTGTACGGAGTTTGTACATTCTCCCCGTGACCTGCATGGGTTTTTCCGAGATCTTAGTTTTCCTCCCACACTCCAAAGACACACAGGTTTGTAGGTTAATTGGCTTGGTAAATGTAAAAATTGTCCCTCTTGGGTGTAGGATAGTGTTAATGTGCGAGGATGGCTGGTCGGCGCGGACCCGGTGGGCCGAAGGGCCTGGTTCCGCGCTGTATCTCTAAACAAAAATAAAAAACTAAACTAAAATGCAGCCTAACCAAAGTCCTATAGAGCTGCATCATGACTTCCTGACTCTTATATTCAATGTCTCTAGCAATGAAGGAAAGTATACCATACACCTTCTTAACCACCCTATCTACTTGTGCTGCCACCTTCAATGAGCTATGAACTTGGACTTCAGGTTTCCTCTGCTCATCAATGCTTTTAATTGTCTTGCTATTAACTATGTACTCTCTTCTTACATTCAACCTCCTAAAGTGCAATACTTCACACCGCTTGGGTTAAACTCTATCTATCATTTCTCGGCCCATTTCTGCAGCTGATCTGGATCCCGCTGTATCGTCTGATAGCCTTCCTCACTGTCTGCACCTCCCATGATTTTGGTGTCGTCAGCAAACTTACTCTCCAACCCATCTACATTTACGTCTAGGTCATTTATATATATCACAAACAGCAGAGGTCCCAGCACTGATACCTGGGGAACTCCACTGGTCACAGACTTCCACCCAGAATATCTACCTTCCACCCCACAACCCTCTGTCTTCACTGCATAAACCAGTTCTGAGTATGAAGAAGGGTTTTGTTTATATCAACGGGTCGATGGTGGAGAGGGTCAAGAGCTTCAAATTCCTGGGCGTGCATATTTCTGAAGATCATTCCTGGTCCGAGAACACTGATGCAATTATAAAGAAAGCACATCAGCGCCCCTACTTCCTGAGAAGATTATGGAGAGTCGGTATGTCAAGGAAGACTCTCTCTAACTTCTACAGGTGCACAGTAGAGAGCATGCTGACCGGTTGTATCCTGGCTTGGTTCGGCAACTTGAGCGCCCACGAGCGGAAAAGACTACAAAAAGTAGTAAACACTGCCCAGTCCATCATTAACTCTGACCTCCCTACCATCGAGGGGATCTATCGCAGTCGCTGCCTCAAAAAGGCTGGCAGCATCGCCAAGGACCCAGACCATCCTGGCCACACACTCATCTCCCTGCTACCTTCAGCTAGAAGGTACAGAAGCCTGAAGACTTCTGTACCGAAGACTGCAACGTCCAGGTTCAGAAATAGCTATTTCCCCACAGCCATCAGGCTATTAAACTCAACTGAAACAAAACTCTGAACATTAATAGACCATTATCTGTTTATTTGCACGTTATCTGCTTATTTATTCATGTGTGTATATATTTATATAATGGTATATGGGCACACTGATCTGTTCTGTATTCATGCCTACTATATTCTGAAGCAAAGCAAGAATTTCATTGTCCTATCTGAGGCACATGACAATCAACTCTCTTGAATCTTGAATTTTGACCCGAAGCGTTGCCTATTTCCTTCGCTCCATAGACGCTACCTCACCTGCTGAGTTTCTCCAGCATTTTTGTCTACCTTCGATTTTCCAGCATCTGCAGTTCCTTCTTAAACACTGAATCCATACAACCAAGTTATCATGGATCCCATACATCTTAATCTTCTGGTTAATCTACCATGAGGTACCTTATCAAAAGCCATACTAAAATCCATGTATACAACATCCATCGCCCTACCTTCATGAATTTCCTTCGTCACCTTCTCGAAAAACTCAATAAAGTTACTGAGACATGGCCTGGCATATATAAAGCCGTAATGTGTAAGGAGGGACTACAGATACTGGTTTACACCAAAGATAGATACAAAACGCTGGAGTAACTCAGCGGGTCAGGCAGATCTCTGGAGAAAAACAATAGGTGACGTTTCGGATCAAGATCCTTCTTCAGACTGAGAATCAGGAGGGGAAATAAGAGATATGGAAAAGTAGAAAGAAACAAATGAATGAAAGGTATGCAAAAAGACAAATCAAAGCCATCAACCATGATCAAGGAAAGGCGGAGCCCACAATGGTCCATTGTTGGCTGTGGAGAAGGTGATAACGAGTGATACAAGTAGTGAAACTAATCAGGGCAACTGTGAAACTAGTACGATGACTAGGGTGGGGGAGGGATGGAGAGGGAGGAGGTGCAAGGGTTGCTTAAAGTTAGATAAATCAATATTCATACCACTGGTCTGTAAGCTGCCCAAGCGGAATATGAGCTGTTCCTTTTGGTGTGTTTGGCTTCACTCTGACAATGGAAGAGGCCCAGGACAGAAAGGTCAGTATGGGAGTGGGAAGGGGAGTTAAAATGTTTGGTAACTGGGAGATCGCATAGGAGAAGACGGATTGAGCGCAGATGTTTAGTGAAACAATGACCCAGTCTGTGTTTGGCCTCACTGATATATAGGAGTCCACATCTAGAACAACGGATACAGTAGATGAGTTTGAAGCAGGTGCAAGTGGAGCTCTGCCTCACCTGAAAGGACTGTTGGGGTCTCTGGATCGGTTGCATTGCTGTGGTTCGAGGGGAAGGTACCTGGGGAGGGTGTGGGAAATGTGGGAAGGGATGAGTTAACCATGGAGCTGCAGATGGAACGGTCTCTGAGGAAAGTGGAAAGGGGAAGAAATGGGAAGATGTGGCTAGTGGTGGGATCCCTTTGGAGGTGATGAAAATATCAGAGGATTATGTGCTGTATGCAAGATGATGAGATGAAAGGTGAGGACTGGGAGGGCTCTTAGTTCTGTTGTGACTCGGGGGAGGGGTCCGGGAGCAAGGGCGGAGATGTGGGATACCGAGGAGACACCTGTGAGGGCCTCATCTATGATAGAAGGAAGGAACCCCCATTCCCTAAAGAATGAGGACATCTCGAATATCCTAGTTTGAAACACCTCATCTAGGGTGCAGCTGCGCCACAGACAGAGGAATTAGTAGGGGATACAGTCTTTGCAGGAAGCAGGGTGGGAAGGAGTGTAGTGTAGATAGTTGTGGAAGTCAGTAGGTTTGTAAGCCATGCTGGCTAAGCCTAATTAGCCTATTCTCTACCAAATGAGAGTAAATCGTATCTCAAATAATTCTCTCCAATGGTTTCCCTACCACTGACGTGAGGCTCACTGGCCTACAGTTCACTGGATTCTCTACTTCCTTTCTTAATCAAAGGAAGAAACATTCAGTCTGAACAAAATATCCTGTGGTAAGACAAGAAATTAAAATTCTTGTCAAGACCCCTACAATCTCCTCTCTTGCCTCCCTCAATAACCTGGGATAGATCCCATCAGGCTCTGGAAACATTCACCTTAATGCTCTTCCAGAACCACCTCCTTTTTGATCTCAAACTGCCTCAGCATATTTGTATTCTCCACATATGTTCTGTTTAAATATCCTGGTCCTCTAGGTATGAGTAACAGGTTAGCAGCAGGGAAAATCATAACCAAATAAAATGCACTTTTGGAAACATGAAATTTCAAAAAATATGCCGGAGATACTCAGCAGATCAGGCAAAGAGAAATAGAATTAACATATCAAGATTGAAATACACAATTAAGAAAAGGTGGAAATGAACACGTCCCAAGTTGGGGGGAAGGAGGAAGGGTAGAGAATATCCCATTCCCAATCCGACCTCTCTGTCCTGGGTCTCCTCCATTGCCAGAGTGAGCAACACCGGAAATTGGAGGAACAGCACCTCATATTCCGCTTGGGGAGCCTGCATCTGGCGGGCATGAACATGAATTCTCCCAATTTTGTTAGCCCTTGCTGTCTCCTCCCTTTCCTTAGCCCTCGGGCTGTCTCCTCGCATCCCCCAGCCCTCGGGCTCCTCCTCCTCCTTTTTCCTTCCTTCTCCCCGCCACCCCCTATCAGTCTGAAGAAGGGTTTCGGCCCGAAACGTTACCTATTTCCTTCGCTCCATAGATGCTGTTGCACCCGCTGAGTTTCTCCAGCATTTTTGTGTACTTTAGAGAATATGAAGGTATGTCTGTGATGCAGTAAAAGACTGAACAATAAGAAAGCCGCTGATGCTGAGTGAGAAAGGTTAATTAATTGCAAACCAATCTGCCTAGAAACGATGAAGGGAAAATGAGATGAAAGCACTCCGAAAGGGAGTGAATAAAGCAACCCTGGAATTGTGAGATACAAAAACACCACAGATACCAGAAACTGAAACAAAATGAATGCTGGAAATGTCCAGCAGGTCAAATGCATTAGGATTGTTCTGATGAAAGCTCATTAGCCTGAAATACTAAATCTATTTCTCTCTTCGCAAATGCTGCTGGCCCTGCTACTTTGCTCGTATTATACAAATTTATATTGCAGAAGTGGCAATATCTTCCTCCACATAGTTGAGTAAAATATAATGTATGTTTGAAACCTTCTGTTACTACTTCAGATCTCCAGCCTGCATTATATTTTACTCAATTATGTGGGGAAGGAGTTACCATTTTTGCAATATTAATATATATTTTTTCTCATTTATTATATTGTATACAGTATACTATGTTTACATAGTGTTTAAGAAGGAACTGCAGATGCTGGAAAATCGAAGGTACACAAAAATGCTGGAGAAACTCAGTGGGTGCAGCAGCATCTATGGAGCGAAGGAAATAGGCAACGTTTCGGCCCGAAACGTTGCCTATTTCCTTCGCTCCATAGATGCTGCTGCACCCACTGAGTTTCTCCAGCATTTTTGTGTACCTACTATGTTTACATATTCTGCTGTGCTGCTGCAAGTAAGAATTTCATTCTTCTATCTGGGACATATGACAATAAAACACTCTTGATATACCAGTAAAATTACTCCTTTTAAAAATGAAGATATTTGGGTAATTTTGTTTTTCAATATGTACACAAAATTATATTTAATAGAAAGTATTAACATATGACAGTTGGTATAACATTGGAGGTACAAACTGCAAGTTGGCTTGATTCATTCACAGGTTGTGGTTGATGCTGGTGCAGCCAGTAATAATTGTCCATCCTCAACTGCCCTCAACTTTAATGGCTTGCTACGCCATTTCATAGGGCAGTTAGGAATCGACCACATTGCTGTAGGTCTTGTGTCATATATGCCAGACTGGAATAAATACTGTAAGCCTGGTTCCTTTAAAGGAACTGGTTGGGTTTGTCTGAGCATTTTATTCCAGATTTATTTGACAACTGAATATAAATTCTTTACCTCCCATGGTGAGTTTTGATCTCTTATTTGGGAATAATTTTATAGATTACTGATTACTAGTCCAGTTATTTCAATGCTTTAAGGTCATAAGGAAGAGGAGTAGAATTAGGACATTCAACCCATCAAGTCTACTCCGCCATTCTATCATGGCTGATCTGTCTCTACCTCCTCAACCCATTCTCCTGCCTTTTCCCCCCACAACCTCTGACACCTGTACTAAAATCAAGAATTACTGTACCCCTCAAATGTTGGCATTGAAATGCTAATTCCCAAAGAAGGGTACACAGTTTCAGTTTCTGTTTAGTTTAATGTCACATGTACCGAGGATCAGTGAAAAACATTATTCAAGATTTTAAAAAAATGATTAATATGGTACAGCCATAAATTGGGCAACACTTTTGTATTTCAAATGTATATCCAGCCTTTATTTATTTGTACAGCTTTAACTTTAACAAAAAAAATGTTGTGTTTGTTTTGTTCAAAGTCCATTTGTTGGAATTTACACAGGCAACTGTCAACAATTCTTGGCAACAAATATGATCATAGTGCTGAAGCCATTGTGCCTACATTATTTAACCTGGTCCCAAACTGTGCAAAAGTGATGGCATCAGCTGGAGTAGCAGCAATTAGGTGCATCATCCGTGTGAGTAGATCATGCATACTCTCTTTGATCTTGTGTTTGTGATTTTTACAATAAATTTAATTCAGCCAGGTCTCCCCCAAGGCAATTTGCATGAGTATTATAAAATAATATTTTAAACCAAGGACTATATGGTGATAACAAACTAAAATGTGGAAATACTCAGAATGTGAAAAGAGGAACAGTTAACTTTTAAGATCATAAACTCTCTGCCAGTTCTGGAAAGAGCAAAAGGAAAGTTAGTTTAAAGTTCAATAAAAAGTGGGGCTAGGATCAAGGGATTGCCACTGATTGCCACTGATTGCCACTGAAGACAGGGTCGTTGTGATAAATTGTTCTTGATGTGAGTTTTGGTCAACACCTTGTGTGACAATTATTTATACGTTTTTTGCCCAGTTCAAAAATAGCCAATTTACATTCAATTATTACATTTTGAACTTACATTTCTGGGAATGGATGTTAATTAGGTCATTATTTCCTCACACAGCACACCCATGTTCCAAGGTTGATTCCCTTAATAACCAGCAATTGTACTTCAAAATCAGTGGCTGTGAGAAGGTAAGGCAATAAAAGCATTTAGTTCAATCATTCGTTTTTAGAATGAATTTATATAATCTTTGTAAATTATGTATCTGATTAAAATCAAGACAATGAGAGTAACATTTATTTTCAGCATGATGTCATAAGTTAATATCTAGAACATTGATATTCTATTGCCATAATTAGTACAATTCTAATTACTTTTATCTTCCTATTAGTTATCATATCCTAAATTAAGATGAAAGTCATTGATTTTGCATCATAAAAATGGCCCCTTTGGCCCACAGTGTCCATGCTGCCTTTATTATCCATCTCCAATAATCCCATTTGTCTATCTGAACACCTCTTAATACTCTCTGAATACCTCTTGAATGATTACGTCTGATTTCACATCCTCCACTGGCAATGGGTTGAAGATATCAATTACCGACTTTGTGTAAAACAGAAACAAATGTAGAGGGCCCTATAAGGGAAAGGGCAAAGATTGACCTACTCTTAGGATATTGAGGATGGCAAGTGACTGAGGTAACATTGCGCGAGCGCTTTGGGACCGGCAACCACAGTTCTATCAGCTTTAAAATAGTTATGGAAAAAGACAGAGCTGGTACACAAGTTAAAGTTCCACATTGTGGCAAGTCCAACTTGGATTGTATTAGACACATACTTGCAAACGTTGATTGGAGTAGGTTGTTTGCAATGTGTGATGGCAATAGTTGAAGGTATGCATGACCCTGTTAGAGTGAAGGGAAAGGCACTTGCATCAAACTAAATGTAGTTCTGCCCCACCTGCCCTCCTTGGTGAATACAGATGAGAAGTAGTAATTTAAGATCTTGAATACATTCTCCAGCTTCATTGACAGATTGACCTACTGGTCTCTGATGGGCCTTATTCCTCCCTGTTGGTCCTCTTTTCTTGAATATATTTATGAAACGCATTGGCTTTTTACTTAACCTTCTCCACCAGTGATATTTGATTCCCCTTCTTTACCGCCTCCTTTCTTCCTTTTGGTACTCCCTTATATTTCTCATTGTATTATTTCATTGCCAGCTCAGCTCCTCCCTTACATTTCTTGTTCTTTCCCGTCCAGTTATGCTGAAAATTCTATCCCCTGGAATGTTGAGTTGCCTCTTTTGCTTTTCTTTCAACGTCATCTTTATGATAGCGCTCATGTCATATTCCCGATGTTGAATTTTTCCGTGCTTGATCATGCCTTTGATCAATATGACAAAAAAATGAGGAATAGGTCTTGACAAAGCCCAACTTTAGTTTTAGTTTAGTTTAGAGATACAGCGCGTAAACAGGCCCACCGAATCCGCACAGACCAGCGATACCAACACACTAACACTATCCAACACAAGGGACAATTTTTACATTTATATCAAACCAATTAATCTACAAACTTGTACGTCTTTGGAGTGGGGGAGGAAACCGAAGATCGTGGAGAAAACCCACGCAGGTCATGGGGGGAACGTACAAACTCCATACCTGTAGTCAGGATCGAACCTGGATCTCTGGCACTGTAAGGCTGCAACTCTTCTGCCACCGTGCTGCCCAAGGTGTGAGATAAGGGTTGAAAGTATCATTTTAATCATCATTTTAATCTACAAAAAATCTGAAAACATTTGCTGTCGACTCAAAATGACAAATAACACATTTATATTATGTAACTTTGATTAATAACTTTTATTCAATTGAAATTCAAAATGTCGAGCATTTGAGCTCATTGTGAAAACAGGTAATTTCAAGGACACAAGACTGACTTTTCCATTTCATTTACAGGCGCTGTTATGACTTTTTAGATTTGTTGTTGCAGGAATGGCAAACACACTCTCTAGAAAGGTAAGAGTATAACAATTTAAAAGCAGAAACTGTTTGTGCAGGCGCAAAACGTTTTTGGGAGGAGAATAATATCTGTATAGACATTGTCCAAAGAATAATTGGTGTCTTGGAATCCTTGTAATTATATGTAAAGATAATTTCAAATCCCATTGGATCTTTTATTTGTATATACTTCATGCAGTGCTCAGTCAGAGAAACAAATATAAATGCAATAGAGGTGTTTAAATTTGAAAATAATTGGATCATTTCATGCTGCCCACAGTTGTCACCTGACACGTAAACCTGTCCACTTTGACCTGATATACAGGCACTCCCCAACATACGGAATAAGCGAGTTATGTAAACCTCCGTAAGCAATTCACAATAGGTCGTCCCGGTTCCCGTCAGCTTCATAGATATGAAAGCGTTGCCCGGACTCGCTGCTCTTCCGGATTTGGCCACTCTCGGATAGACACTGGGAAGGTGAGCGAGAACGAGGGAGGTGGTGGAGAGCAACTCGCGGCTGAGTTGCTGACACATCTCTACAGGGTGTGCCAGCGAGCCCTTCTTCACCAGCTGCCGCACCGTCCGGTTGACACACCTGTTGTTGCGGCTCACGTTGTAGCCTCTAGCCGCCAGTGATTTCTTAAGGCCGCTGCCACTGACGGGATGTGCTCAGTCACCATGGGGCCTCTTCCCCTCTCACCAGCTGCCGCTTCTTCCTGTCAGCCGTCACTTTGTCAACTCAGCCGCTCCCCCTCCACCACCATCGCCTCCTCCCCCACAGTCACGGAAACCTTCCAACTTGACTCCAGAAAGAACGAGGAGGAAGAACGGACAAAGCGACAGCATATAGGAAGAGGCGGCAGCTGGTGAGAGGGGAGGGAACCCCATGGTGATCGAGCACGTCCTGTCAGTGGTGGCGGCCTGAAGAAAATGTTGGCGGCCAGGGGCTACAACGTGAGCCGCGACAATAGCTGTAATATCCAGACGGTGCAGCAGCTTGTAAAGTAGGGCTCGCTGGTGCAGACTAGTGGCATCGGCGCCTAGTTTTAAGATGAAACGACACAAAGTGCTGAAGTGCTAACTCTGCGGACTGATTCAGTCTGAAGGATCCCAACCAGAAATGCCACCTGTTCCTGTTCTCCAGAGATGCAGACTTACCTGCTGAGTTACTGCAGCACTTTGTGTCGTTACTAGCATCTGCAGTTCTTGGTTTCGAACTGGTATCAAGGTGATTCTGACGTGAAAAATGTGACTTACATAAGGGTTTATGGAACGTAGTCCTTACGTAATTCGGGCAGTGTCTGCTTACCAAAGCTCATGCATCGCCTCAGTGCTAGAAAGGGCAAGAAAAGCCCTGATTCCAGTTTTACCTGCTGTCAAAGCTGTGAGATCTTTATATGGTTCTTATGTTGCTATCATGCATAGAAACATAGAAACATAGAAATTAGGTGCAGGAGTAGGCCATTCGGCCCTTCGAGCCTGCACCGCCATTCAATATGATCATGGCTGATCATCCAACTCAGTATCCCGTACCTGCCTTCTCTCCATACCCTCTGATCCCCTTAGCCACAAGGGCCACATCTAACTCCCTCTTAAATATAGCCAATGAACTGGCCTCGACTACCCTCTGTGGCAGGGAGTTCCAGAGATTCACCACTCTCTGTGTGAAAAAAGTTCTTCTCATCTCGGTTTTAAAGGATTTCCCCCTTATCCTTAAGCTGTGACCCCTTGTCCTGGACTTCCCCAACATCGGGAGCAATCTTCCTGCATCTAGCCTGTCCAACCCCCTAAGAATTTTGTAAGTTTCTATAAGATCCCCTCTCAATCTCCTAAATTCTAGAGAGTATAAACCAAGTCTATCCAGTCTTTCTTCATAAGACAGTCCTGACATCCCAGGAATCAGTCTGGTGAACCTTCTCTGCACTCCCTCTATGGCAATAATGTCCTTCCTCAGATTTGGAGACCAAAACTGTACGCAATACTCCAGGTGTGGTCTCACCAAGACCTTGTACAACTGCAGTAGAACCTCCCTGCTCCTATACTCAAATCCTTTTGCTATGAAAGCTAACATACCATTCGCTTTCTTCACTGCCTGCTGCACCTGCATGCCCACTTTCAATGACTGGTGTACCATGACACCCAGGTCTCGCTGCATCTCCCCTTTTCCTAGTCGGCCACCATTTAGATAATAGTCTGCTTTCCTGTTTTTGCCACCAAAATGGATAACCTCACATTTATCCACATTATACTGCATCTGCCAAACATTTGCCCACTCACCCAGCCTATCCAAGTCACCTTGCAGTCTCCTAGCATCCTCCTCACAGCTAACACTGCCCCCCAGCTTCGTGTCATCCGCAAACTTGGAGATATTGCCTTCAATTCCCTCATCCAGATCATTAATATATATTGTAAATAGCTGGGGTCCCAGCACTGAGCCTTGCGGTACCCCACTAGTCACTGCCTGCCATTGTGAAAAGGACCCGTTTACTCCTACTCTTTGCTTCCTGTTTGCCAGCCAGTTCTCTATCCACATCAATACTGAACCCCCAATGCCGTGTGCTTTAAGTTTGTAAACTAATCTCTTATGTGGGACCTTGTCGAAAGCCTTCTGGAAGTCCAGATACACCACATCCACTGGTTCTCCCCTATCCACGCTACTAGTTACATCCTCGAAAAATTCTATAAGATTCGTCAGACATGATTTACCTTTTGTAAATCCATGCTGACTTTGTCCAATGATTTCACCACTTTCCAAATGTGCTGCTATCCCATCTTTAATAACTGACTCTAGCAGTTTCCCCACTACCGATGTTAGACTAACTGGTCTGTAATTCCCCGTTTTCTCTCTCCCTCCCTTCTTAAAAAGTGGGGTTACGTTTGCTACCCGCCAATCCTCAGGAACTACTCCAGAATCTAAAGAGTTTTGAAAGATTATTACTAATGCATCCACTATTTCTGGAGCTACTTCCTTAAGTACTCTGGGATGCAGTCTATCTGGCCCTGGGGATTTATCGGCCTTTAATCCATTTAATTTACCCAACACCACTTCCCGGCTAACCTGGATTTCACTCAATTCCTCCAACTCCTTTGACCCGCGGTCCCCTGCTATTTCCGGCAGATTATTTATGTCTTCCTTAGTGAAGACGGAACCAAAGTAGTTATTCAATTGGTCCGCCATATCCTTGTTCCCCATGATCAACTCACCCGTTTCTGACTGCAAGGGACCTACATTTGTTTTAACTAATCTCTTTCTTTTCACATATCTATAAAAACTTTTGCAGTCAGTTTTTATGTTCCCTGCCAGTTTTCTTTCATAATCTATTTTTCCTTTCCTAATTAAGCCCTTTGTCCTCCTCTGCTGGTCTCTGAATTTCTCCCAGTCCTCCGGTATGCTGCTTTTTCTGGCTAATTTGTACGCATCATCCTTCGCTTTGATACTATCCCTGATTTCCCTTGTTATCCACGGATGCACTACCTTCCCTGAATTATTCTTTTGCCAAACTGGGATGAACAATTTTTGTAGTTCATCCATGCAGTCTTTAAATGTCTTCCATTGCATATCCACCGTCAACCCTTTTAGAATTAATTGCCAGTCAATCTTGGCCAATTCACGTCTCATACCCTCAAAGTTACCTTTCTTTAAGTTCAGAACCATTGTTTCTGAATTAACAATGTCACTCTCCATCCTAATGAAGAACTCAACCATATTATGGTCACTCTTGCCCAAGGGGGCACGTACAACAAGACTGCTAACTAACCCTTCCTCATTACTCAATACCCAGTCTAAAATAGCCTGCTCTCTCGTTGGTTCCTCTACATGTTGATTTAGATAACTATCCCGCATACATTCCAAAAAATCCTCTTCCTCAGCACCCCTGCCAATTTGATTCACCCAATCTATATGTAGATTGAAGTCACCCATTATAACGGTTTTGCCTTTGTCGCACGCATTTCTAATTTCCTGTTTGATACCATCTCCAACTTCACTACTACTGTTAGGTGGCCTGTACACAACACCCACCAGCGTTTTCTGCCCCTTAGTGTTTCGAAGCTCTACCCATACCGATTCCACATCCTGCAAACTAATGTCCTTCCTTTCCATTGCATTAATCTCCTCTCTAATCAGCAACGCTACCCCACCTCCTTTTCCTTTCTCTCTATCCCTCCTGAATATTGAATATCCCTGGATGTTCAGCTCCCAGCCTTGGTCACCCTGGAGCCATGTCTCCGTGATCCCAACTATATCATAGTCATTAATAGCTATCTGCACATTCAACTCATCCACCTTATTACGAATGCTCCTTGCATTGAGACACAAAGCCTTCAGGCTTGTTTTTACAACACTCTTACCCCTTATACAATTTTGTTGAAAAGTGGCCCTTTTTGATTTTTGCCCTGGATTTTCCGGCCTGCCACTTCTACTTTTCACCTTGCTACCTATTGCTTCTACCCTCATTTTACACCCCTCTGTCTCTACGCTCACACATTTAAGAAACCCTTTCCCTTTAACTCCATCCTCCACTAGCCCATTCGACACCCCACCCCCCTTATTCAGTTTAAAACCACCCGTGTAGCAGTGGCAAACCTGCCTGCCAGAATGCTGGTCCCACACATGTTAAGATGCAATCCGTCCCTTTTGTACAGTTCCCCCTTACCCCAAAACAGATCCCAGTGATCTAAGAATCTAAATCCCTGCCCCGTGCACCAGTTCCTCAGCCACACGTTCAGGTCCCGTATCTCCCTGTTCCTGCTCTCGCCAGCACGAGGAACTGGAAGCAAACCGGAGATAACAACCCTGGAGGTCCTGCTTTTCAGCATTTTTCCGAGCTCTCCAAAGTCACGCTGCAGAATATTCATCCCCTTCTTTCCGACATCGTTTGTGCCGACATGCACTACCACTTCCGGATGTTCACCTTCGCCCTTGAGGATTTTCTGCACTCTGTCCGTGACATCCTGGATCCTGGCACCATGCAGAACCATGTAAAACTACTAAAACTAAATTGGATAGTTATGAACAAAATGAACAACTATAAGTAAATCTTTGCAAATGTGCTTTAAATAAACAAGTAGACAAAACCAAGATCCTTAAAGAAAAACATACTGTCCCTTTGCTTCATTTTCTGCAGTCCGTGATCTCCATTGAAGTAAATGGAGTTGCAGATCCTATACTCGCTCTAACCTGGCATGGGATCTGAGACCAATTCTCTTGGTTTGTTTGGCACTTGCAAAGTGACTGCATGTGCCAAGGTGCTGCTATTACTCAGAAAATTGAGGATAAAAGTGGATTTTAATAGTCTTGCTGTGTTAATATATAATAATCTAAAAACAAACAGAAGTGATTCAAGTTACTTCACATAACTTAAAGTTGAATATTAGGTGTGCAATCTTATGTATACTTTGTAATAGCATAGAAAGTAAATATTTAGTTCAAAAATCAATTTTCAAAAGTGCTTCAGAAGGTCTAGATTTCACTTTTCAGCTTTGTTAATGTATTTACTGCTTCTTTAATTTGTTTTTCGCTGTAGTAGTGAGTAATGTGTAGGAAGGAACTGCAGATGCCAGTATACACTGAAGATAGACACAATTTGCTGGAATAACTCAGCCGGACAGGCAGCTGTTCCGCTGAGTTACTCCAACATTTTGTGTCTATCTTCGTAGTAGGTAAACTTTAAAGGGCCTGTCCCACTTTCACAACCTAATTCACAACCCTTTTTACTCGTGAATTAGGTCGTGAAAGTGGGACAGGCCCTTAAGAGAACATCAGTTTACATGTTGATTGGAAAGCTGCCATTTAAAATATATCCTGCAATAAACTATCTATTAATATTTGCATTATAATTAGGAAAAACAATTTTAACTGATGATGCATGAGCATTTAAGTGATAACGTTGTATAGGATTTTACATTTTATAAAGCTTACAAGTTAGCGGAAAGATTAAAAATTATTACCTGAGAAGCGATAATTACAGCTAGATGTTACAGGACAAAGAGGCCGTCACAGCCATGGCTATTTGCCTCTTTCTCTTAGTCTGTCTTCTTTCTACCACCATCTCCTCCGAATCTCAGTATTCTCTCCCCAACAATGCTCTTTCTGGATTTCTGTTTCCCAAGTAACTTTTCTGTGGGAAAACCAGTTTGTTACATCAATCTGTAACCAGCCTTCTGACTTAGCTGCCCCAAGATAGACACAGTTATCCAGGATTCAGAATCCCTACGGCCATGGGAAACCACATTCCCCCATCTTTTGTTTGATCAGAAAGTACACTCTTCTGGACAACTTAATGTCATAGAAACATAAAGCGAGCAAACAGGTCCTTTGGCCCAACTTGTCCACCTCGACCATCATGCCCCATCTAAACTAGTCCCACCTGCCTGTGGTTGGTTCAAATCCCTCTAAACCTGTCCTATCCATGTACCTGTCCAAATGTTTCTTAAGCGTTATGATGGCACCTGCCTCAACAATCTCCTCCTGCAGCTCATTCCATATACCTACCACCCTTTGTGCAGAAAAAGTTGCCTCTCAGGTTCCTATTAAATCTTTTCCTCCTCACTTTAAACTTATGTTTTCTCCTTCTTGATTCCCCTACTCTGGGTTAAAGACCTATGTATTTTCCTATGTATTCGTCTCATGATCTTATCTCTGTTAGATCACTCCTCATCCTCCTGTGCTCCAAGGAATAAAGTCCTAGCTTGCTCAACCCCTCCCTATAGCTCAACCTCTCCCTATAGCTCAGGCCCTGGCAGCATCCTCATAAATCTCTGCACCTTTCCAAGCAAAATATATTTTCTATAACATGGTGACCAAAATTTGAATACAATATTCTACATGTGGCCTCACCAACGTCTTGTACAACTGCAACTTAACCTCCCGACTTCTACACTCAATACCCTGACTGATGAAGGCCAATGTGTCTCGAGAGGCTTGTTGACCACCCTATCTACCTGTGACACCACTTTCAAGGAATGATGTACCTGCACTCTTGGATCCGTCTGCTCGACAACACTCCCAGAGCCCTGTCATTCACTGTGTAAGTCCTGCCCTGATTTGAATTTCCAAAATGCAACACCTCACACTTCTCTGTATTAAACTCATTAACCATTCATCACCCCACCTGCCCAACCGATTAAGATCCTGCTGCAATTTTTAACAACCATCTTTACTATCTACAATGCCACCCATTTTAGTGTCAACTTGCAAGAAAAAACATTTTTTCGACCAATAATTTTTTTTCTGAACTATACACTCCGCAACTTTGTAAATAATTTTACTCTGCATGTCTCAGGTCTAAATGACATGGTTACCATTGTCCATTGTTGTGTATTTTTCCATAAGCGCACATATTACAATCTTTCAATGAACATTTCAAATCAATAAAATTGTCCTTTATTGTTTTGTTGAGTTTAGTTTAGAGGTGCAGAGTGGAAACAGGCCCTTTGGCCCATCGAGTCTACACTGTTCATTGATCATACATTCACACTAGTTCTATATTATCCCCCTTTCGCATCCACTCCCTGCACACTCGTGGCAATTTACAGCAACCCATTAACCTACAAACCTGCATGCCTTAGGATTTGGGAGGAAACCGGAGCACCCGGAGAAAACCCATGCCATCACAGGGATAACGTGCACACTCCACACAGATGGCCCCTATTGTCAGGATTTAACAGGATCAACCCGAAATGCCACCCATTCCTTCTTTCCTGAGATGTTGCCTGGTCCGCTGAGATACTCCAGCATTTTGTGTCTACCATTGTTTCTAGTTTTGGTTAAAAGAAGCATAATTTTCGTACTTTGCCTAGGCATGTGACTGTTCTGGTCGAGACCATTAAGAAGGGCATTTCGGATGCTGATGCAGAAGCCAGACAAGAAGCTAGAAAGTAAGGAACTATTGCACTGCTGATAAGATTTTTAACCAAATTAATCTACTTGGATTTGATAAAAGCTTTTTATTGAAACGAATGATTTGTGTAAGTACATAATACAGAGAAAATTATTTTGTAAAGCGAAACTGTAATTTTAATCTACATTAATCTGCAATTGTACACATTCAGTCCATTTAAATAACAACAACAGGCCACACGCAAACTGGAGGAACAGCAACTTGGATTCCGCTTGGGTAGCTTATAACCCAATTGTATGAACTGAAATCTCCGGTTTTAGGCAACTAACCAACAAATACCTTTCCCACCCAACTTTATCCCCCCTCCCTTCAGTGTAGACCCATTTCTCCCACAACCCACCCCCACCCTCCTTTCCGACCCCCGCGCCCCTCATTCACTTCCTCTGACTTCAGATTTCACACATTTTCTCTCCTTATTTTACATATACGTTTGTTCCTTTGAGAATAGTATGGGATTCAGTCATGGTACACCATCCAAAACAAACACCTTGTTAACAATCAATGTGACACATGCTGCACAGAGTGGCAATTTCATTTTCTTAGATAGTTTTTCAGTGAATTTTAAATGAGATATGTAACATTGGAATCCGTGTTCCTATTTGAAAGACACAGGGGATATGATGCGAAAATGAAATAATCATTTCATTATTTTTCTACTGTTGAATCAGTTTCTTGATTTTCTTTTCTCCAGTAATAAGTAGAGGATGTTGATAATACTGTTAAAAGATAAATATCTTATGTTCCTTTGAAAGACCTGAAATGTGGTTTCATTTTCCGGGGTAGAACCTACTGGAGTCTTCGGAACCATTTCCCTGGAGAGGCTGATGCATTGTACAACTCTCTGGAGCCTTCGTATCAAAAAGGTTTTCATCTGAAGAGTTCCAGCAGTGCAGCTTCGCTTCCTCACTCCGATCGATCATCTTCCAGCTCACAAGAAAGCCTTAAGTATGAAAAGATTATTTATATATATATTTTTAATTTACTAGCACTACATTATAGTTTTGGAGTGACTCAAACTTTGCCCCTCAAAGATCAAGATGACTGAAAATTGATTACATTTGTGTTGCATAGTTAAGTCAACTCGCTTATCAAATGGTTGTTAGGAAGGACTGTGACATGATCAACATCGCAATGATGTTTCATCCTTCAAACTCCTTTTTTCCCCATTATTAGTAGGTTTTCACATTTTAAGTTTTACACTGAGAACGATATATTTATCAGGACAACCAATCATTTTTTGAGCACACAAAAATTGACTTTAGATACAGCGCGATAAAGGCCCTTTGACCCACCGAGTCGGCGCCGACCAGCGTTCACCCTGTACACTAGCAGTTTCCTGCACGCTGAGGACAATTTACAATTTTACCAAAGACAATTACCGAAACCAAAGCAATGCACAAACCTGTACATCTTTGGGATGTGCGATGAAACCGGAGCTCCTTTAGAAAACCCACACGGTCATGGAGAATGAAGAAACTCCCAATGGACAGCACCGGTGGTTAGGATCGAACCCGGGTCTCTGGCGCTGTAAGGCAGCAACTCTACCGCTACGCCACTGTGGGTGACTTCTAAAAGAATTGTGGGGTATATATGTCTCCAATGAAGAGGTGCTGGGATTGGAGGTCAGCACATTTCAAATCAGCCTGTATAATGAATACAGATGGAAAGTGTTCCTTTAAAACCACACTTACATACTCCATACATGTTGCCACTGTAATTCCTAATCCTTTCTTGCTTTGGTAGGTGGGAGGATTTAGAAAAGAGGAAGTTTCAAAAGCTGTAGAGAATCGCCACAGAAACATAGTTGCTCAGATATCGATAACCAATGTGGCCTAAAGGAAAATTGGAAAAACGTTAGGGCAGCAAATATGAATGCACAATATTCGCAACAAAATCGATGAATTAATTGCACAGATACAAAAGCGATGGATTTTATCTGATAGCCACATGGTTACAAAATGATTACATTTGGCAACTAAACATTCCAGGATTAGAGTCATACCGCACAGAAACAGGCCCTATGAGCCAACGTGCCCATGCCAACCAAGATGTTCCATCTACATTAGTCCTACCTGTCCACGACGGATTCTCAACCATTAAAAGGATTGGGCAAAAAAAAAAGATGAAGGATATCATAGAACATAGAACAGTACAAGAACAGGATGGGGTGGCGCAATGGCGCAGAGGTGTGGTTGCTGCCTTACAGCACCAGAGGCCCTAGTTTGGTCTTTACCACGGGTGCTGTCTATTTAGAGTTTGTATGTTCTCCCGGCGAACGTGCAGATTTTCTTCAGGTGGTCCGGTTTCCTTGCACATTCCGAAGATGTGCAAGTTTGTCGGTTAATAGATTCTGTAAATTGTCCCAAGTGTGTAGGACAGAACAAGTATATGGGTGAGTACTGGTCAGCGCGGACTTGGTGGGCCGAAAGGCCTATTTCCATGCTGTATCTCCGAACTAAACTAAAACGCAGGAACAGGCTCTTTAGTCCACAAAGTTTGTACTGAACATAATACCACATAATACAAACTGATCTCATCTGTCCCTACAGGATCCATGTGCCTCTGTTCCCTGCACTTCCATGTGCCTACCTAAAAGCCTCTTTGACGCCACTATCATATCCACTGGCAATGCGTTCCAGGCCCTCACCATTCTCTAGATCAGGGGTCGGCAACCTACGGCCCAAGGGCCGGATCCGTCCCGCAACCCAAAATCATCCGGCCCGCAGGCATATATTTTTTTCAATTCGTTTACGCGACGTGGGAACTGCAACCAGTCCCGGGGCAGGCGAGCTGACCTGGGCGCTCCAGCCAGATCTGGGGCAAGCAAGCCGACCTGGGAATTGCAGCCAGTCCCGGGGCATGCAGGCGACCTGGGCTCTACAGCCAGATCCGGGGCAGGCGAGCCGACATGGGAACTGTAGCTAGTCCCGGGGACGCGAGCTGGTCTGGGAACTGCAGCCAGTTACTGGGCACGCGAGGGACCTGGGAACTGCAGAAAAATTATTGAAAAACATGTGAAAACGAATGCGAAAAACAACACCAAGTGTCACTATGGTGATAGATGTGGCCCGCCGTCCACTCACAGACATGGGTCCTGGCCCCGATGTAGAACAAGGTTGACGACCCCTGCTCTAGATTAAAAACTTGCTCCTTTCATGTCCATTAAACTTTACCTTGCTCACCTTGTAGCTATGTCCTCTAGTGTTACGCTTTTCCACCCTGGAATAAAGGTCTGACTGTTGACCATATCTATCCTTCTCATGATTTTATATACTTCTATCAAGTTTCCCCTCAACCTACAACGTTCCATAGAAAACAATCCAAGTTTATCCAATTTCCTTGTTGCTGAAACCCTCTAATCCAGGCAGCATTCTGGTAAACCTCCTCTTCACCCTCTACAAAGCCGCCACATGCTTCCTATAATGGGGCGGCCAGAACTGCACGCAATACTCCAAATGTGGCCTAATCAAAATCTTATAGATCTGCATCTTGACTTCCTGACTTATATTCAATGCTCTGAACAATGAAGGCAATCACACCATACGCCTTTACCATCCTATCTACCTGTGCGGCTACCTTCAGTGAGCTATGAACTTCGACTCCAAGATCGCTCTGCACATCAATGCTGTTATGGTTCTTGCCATTAACTGTATACTCTCCTCTTACATTCAACCTTCTAAAGTGCAGCACCGTTCAACACCAAGAAATGAATAAAGGGTGCAATAAGGTTAATAAAGTAAAAAGGATCTTAGATTAGAAAATGAGCAGATAGAATCTATGAAACACCAAGTGCAGTAATGATTGCAGGAGCCTAATCGTCACAACGATTCAGTGAAAGCACTTGTCAGTAAGTGCTGGAAGCTAAAGGTTGGTGATGGAAAACCATTTATTAATTATTTGTCAAAGATAGAGGCCCTCTCATTTAGTAAGCTGATGGAAACAGAATGATGCATTGTTGGACGAATGGGCGTGCATTTTGTGTTTGTTAATGTTTTGTATAAAGGTTGATGTGACCTTTTCTTTTGTAGTCGTGCCTATCCAGCGAAGTGGTCTGTTGCAAGTGGAAGTACATCAAAAGGTTCGTATTTAAATTTAAATGTTTGGAACTTAAGGAATGTTTGGGTCAGAGTTGACTTTGTTTAACATCTACCCTCATGCATAATCTGATGACTTGCAACCCAGACTGAATATCATAGAGTGATAGAGAAAGGAAACAGTCCCTTTAGCCCACTGGGTGCATATCCACTACCCATTTAGACTAATCTTACATAAGTCACATTTTTACTTTTCTACAAGTGCATTCTGAATGAATGAAGGAATTGATTAATTAATAATTTATTGTTACATGTGACAAGTCACAGTGAAGTTCTTTGTTTTGCATGCCCAAGGTATGCAAAGAGTTGCCACATAAAGGGCACCGACAACGTTACAAAGTATCCTGCTCCCATGTGGCTCACCCTCAACAATCGACGATCACCGCACCGACATCGTCGATCACCTCCTCGACGACTAGCGCCCAGTCCTTTCCTGACGCGTGCGCTCCGTCGACCGGGGCTCAGGCCACGGGCTCCATCGACCAGGACTCAGGCCATGGATCTGTCGCTACCAACTAGCTTCATCGTGGTCTTCTGGAAGTCGTCTGCCGCTGCGTCCTCATGGGAGGCTTTGGAAGCGAATGGCCGATTTAGGAACGGGAAGCATGACTTTGTAAAGGGCAGAACTTTTCTTTCAAACTTCATTTGAGTATTTCGATGAGGTGATGAAGGTGACTGATGAATGTTGGGCAGTGGATGTTGTCTATGTGGACTTCAGGAAGACATTTGACCATAACACTTATGGTAGGCTGATTCAAAAGATTAAGATGCAAGGTACCCACGATGATTTGGTAGTTTGGAATCGGAACATGCTTACTCAGATGGCCGAGAGTAGAGGTGTAAGGTTGCTATTCTGGCTGGATGCCTGTCACCATCGCTGTTAAGGAGTGATCAATGCTGGTACCTATTTGTGATATATGTAAATAACCTGGACAGAATGTAGATGGGTTGGTTAGTAAGTTTGCAGATGACATAAAAATGAGTGGAATTGCAGACAGTGAATCTGGCTGCCAAATGATTCAGCAGGATATATAGGTCAATTACAGATATGGGCAGAGAAACCAAGAACCAAGAAAGAATTTAATCCTGGCAAGAGTGAGCTGTAACTCCATGGGGGGGTCAAATGCAAAGGGAAAGTACACCGTTAATAGCAGGATCCTTAACTTCATTGATATACGGAGAATCTTGAGTTTACAAGTGCATAACTCTCTGAAAGTAGCAACACAAGTAGAGTGATAAAGAACGGATATGGTATACTTGCCTTCATCGGTCCTGGGTATTGAGTACAAGAGTCAGGAAGTCATGTTGTAGCTTTATAAAAATATTTATTCAACCACATTTTGAGTTCTGTGTGAAGTTTTGGTTGCCCCATTACGGGAAAGATATGGGGACATTGGCGAGGATGCAGGGGAGGTTTGCTAGGCTGTTGCCTTGATTAGAGGATATTAGTGTAAGGAGAGATTTGATAAACTTAAATTATTTTCTCTGGAGCTTCAGAGAACCCGTTAGGCCTGATTCACCTGCCGGAGACCAGGGATTTGTGCGCCACGGACGGAGGACTCGCACTGTAGGCCCGACATGCCCGCCGCAAACGGAGGGCCCACGTCACAGACCTGAACCTGCCCGGAAGGCCCAGCTCGCCCGCCGCGGATCAAGGACCCACACCGCGGATCGGGATCCCACCTGGGTGGCCTGGCCCACCCGCCTAGACTGGAAAGAGTCTGACAGAAGGCCTGTACGCAGAGGAGTGGGTCGATGGAGGCCCTGCAACAGCCTGACGCTAGGCTGGACCAGGCCCCAATCCAATGCTGACATTATATGGAAAATTAATTTCACTATGTAATGTTTATTTGCACATGTGGCAATAATTATCCATTGAACCATTGAGGCAGAGGGCAGACATGATGTGAGTGAGCAACATTCCAAATAATTATAACAATATTTAAAAGGCGTTTAACAAGGTTGATGGATAAGAAAGGTTTCGAGGAATATGGGCTAAATGAGGGCAGGTGGGACTAATATAGATGGGGTATCTTGGTCGGCATGGGCAAGTTGGGCTAAAGGGCATGTTACCATGCTATGTGATTCTATGACTAATTTAATTTCTCCCCAACTCTCAGCTTTAGCTGATTTCTGTGCTTAGACCCCGAAGTCGTTGAGCTACATCGTTATTTTTCCCCTCATATGATTTCATAAAATTGATTGATTTTTTACCAAAATTCAACTCTGATGATATCAGACCATGACACAATGAACACCATTTTACCTGCTCACCTGTGTCCCTTTGCAGCTTGCAGCTTCAATTTACTGTGTAGTAGTCCAACCTAGTGGCATTGGCAACCGAGGAACAGTGTTCCTGCATCTATGTAAGTTATTGGGAGTGGAGCAAAAATCTGCAGCCATTTTACAATGTTTCGTGTGACAAACACCACACCTTGCAATTGTGTTTCATTGGCTGACTATCCGTTCATATTCATCTGATTGCTCAGACACACCATCCCTAATAAGTGATTCTAGTAACGTAATCACTGTGGAAGCTACGTGAATGGATCTATAATTTGGAAAATGGAGATATATTACAATTTTTCAAAACAAAATCTAAATCAGGATTATTGCCTATCATCTTCTATGGTAAGTATTAAGGTCGAAGAGATGCTAAGGTACAATCGTCTATGAAGGTAGACAAATCTCCCGGACCTGATCAGATATATCCGAGGACATTGTGGGAAACTAGAGAGAAAATTGCAGAAAGTTAAATTTACGAGTCGTTGTTAAATACAGGAGAGGTGCGGGAAGACTGGAGGGTGACAAATGTTATGCCTCTATTCAAGAAGGGCTGCATGGAAAATGCTGGGAACTATAAGCCAGTGAGCTTAATATCTTATATTTACTTGATTTAAAATCCAAATGGCACAGGTTCACCTGCCATTTGCTTTGTAGTGTTTAGCTCTCAACTACATTTCGTACTTGGCTGCATACTTCTCAATGTACAATCTGCTTCTTAAGCAATGTTGAAATTGGCCACCGATCCTTGTGATTCGCTATATGCTTCCTTCTAGTTTAAATGCTTAACCAACATCCTCGCTCTATTTCTGCCATCCAACCAATCTCTTATCATGATAATAATTTCCATTTGTTGCATTTATTTTGATTTTATTTAACATCTTGTATTCATACAGTCTGAAGAAGGGTCTCGACCCAAAACGTCACTCATTCCTTCTGCCCAGAGATGCTGCCTGTCCCGCTGAGCTACACCAGCAATTTGTGTCTATCTTCAATGTAAACCAGCATCTGCAGTTCCTTCCTACACATCTTATATTTTTAATTGGATTCAGTGACGCAAGAAAATTTTGTATATAATATCCTGTTCACCTCCATCTAAAAATCTTGTGAAACAAGCCTTCACCTAAATAAATTCACATTGATATTTACTAATCAGCTCAAGTTACTCTGAAGAGCTCAATCATCCTCTCCATAATTATAGCCTCTTAAAATATTTCCACAACAAATGTTCAACTATAGATTTATAACGTCCTGCTTTAAAAAAAATATATCCTAGCACTGACATAAGATCCATGGCATTTAAAACCAAGGTTCTGCAGGATTTCATGGTACAATTGGAGTGGCAGTAATGAGAGGCACTTTAATAGCTACTAAAATACCCATTGATGACAATGGTATTCAGAAAGAATAGAGATTTTCAGAAGGACTTCGATAAGGTGCCGCATGTCAGGCTGCTCGGTAAGATGATAGCTCATGGTATTAAAGGGAAGATACTAGCGTGGATAGCGGGTTGGCTGGGTGACAGAAGGCAAAGAGTTTCAATAAAAGGCGCCTTTTCAGGTTGGCTGCCAGTGACTAGTGGAGTTCCGCAAGGGTCGGTGCTGGAGCCGCTTCTCTTCACGTTGTATATAATTGATTTGGATAAGGGGGTTGAAGGCTTTATGGCCACGTTTGCAGATGATACTAAGATAGGTGGAGGGGCAGGCAGTGTAGAGGAAGGAAGGACTCTGCAGAACGGCTTGGACAGGTTAGGAGAGTGCGCAGAGAAGTGGCAGATGTAATTCAGCACAGCAAAGTGCGGAGTCATGCATTTTGGTAATAAGAATAAAGGCGTGGATTATTTTCTAAATGGAGAGAGAATCCCGAAATCGGAAGTGCAAAGGGACTTGGGAGTGCTTGTGCAGGACTCCCAAAAAGTTAATTTGCAAGTCGAATCCGTAGTAAGGAAGGCAAATTCAATGCTAGCATTTATATCATGAGGACTGGAATAGAAAAACAGAGAAGTAATGCTGAGGCTCTATAAGGTGCTGGTCAAGCTGCATTTGGAGTATTGTGAGCAAACTTGGGTCCCATATCTGAGGAAGGATGTGCTGGCTCTGGAGTGGGTCCACAGGAGGTTTACAAGAATGATTCCAGGAATTTCTGGGTTAGCATATGATGAGCGTTTGGCAGCACCGGGCCTCTACCTTGCGGATGACACAAAGCTGTTTGCGGATGACACAAAGCTTGTGGCAGTGTGAGCTGCGACGAGGATGCTAGGAGGTTACAGGGTGACTTGATTAGGTTGGGTGAGTGGCCAGATGCAGTATAATGCGGATAAATGTGAGGTATCCACTTTGGTGGCATGAACTAGAAGGCAGATTATTATCTGAATGGTGTCAGATTAAGAAAAGGGGAGGTGCAACGAGACCTAGGTTCCCTGGTACACCAGTCACTGAAAGTAAGCATGTAGGTACAGCAGGCAGTGAATAAATGGCATGTTGACCTTCATAGTGAGAGGATTTGAGTTTAAGAGCAAGGAGGTCCTATTGCAGTTGTGCAAGGCCCTGGTGAGACCGCACCTGGAGTATTGTGTGCAGTTTTGGTCTCCTAATTTGAGGAAGGACATTCTTGCTATCGAGGGAGTGCAGCGTAGGTTCATCAGATTAATTCCCGGGATGGCAGGACTGACATATGATGAAAGAATGGGTCGACTGGGCTTGTATTCACTGAAATTTAGAAGGATGAGAGGGTATCTCATAGAAACATATACAATTCTTAATGGATTGGACAGGCTAGGTGCAGGGAAAATGTTCCCTATGTTGGGGAGTCCAGAACCAGGGGTCACAGTTTAAGAATGAGGGGTAGGCCATTTAGAACTGAGATGAGGAAAAACCTTTTCACCCAGAGAGTTGTGAATTTGTGGAATTCTCTGCCACAGAAGGCAGTGGAGGCCAATCCACTGGATGTTTTCAAGAGAGAGTTGGATGTAGCTCTTCGGGCAAATGGAATCAGAGGTTATGGGGAGAAAGCAGGAAAAGCAGCCATGATCATATTAAATGGTGGCACTGGCTCGAAGGGCCTACTCCTGCACCTATTTTCTATATTTCCATGTCTATGTTACTTGCTGGAGTGTAGAAGGTTGAGGGGGGATCTCATTGAAACTTAGAAAATAATGAAAGGCAAAGGTAGTGTGGATGTGGAAAGGATATTTCCACTGGTGGGAGAGCCTAGGACCAGAGGCCATAGCATCTGAATTAAAGGGTACACTTTTAGAAAGGTGAGTAGGAACTTCTTTAGTCAGAGGGTAATTAATCTGTGGAACTCATTGCCACAGAGGGCTGTTGAGGCCTAGTCAGTGGATATTTTTAAGGCAGAGATAGACAAATTCCTGATGAGAATGGGTGTCAAGGGTTACGGGGAGAAGGTAGGAAAATGGGATTAGGAGGCAGAGAACAGCCATGATTGAATGGCGGAGTAGACTCGATGGACCGAATGGCCTAATTCTACTCCTATAACTTGTGAACTGAAACATTTGAAATAGCGTAACATTTGAAACATTGAAACATTTGAAATCGAGGACCAAAGGATATAGATTTAAGGTGAAGGGGAAAAGATTTAATAGGAATCTGAGGGGTAACCTTTTCACACAAAGGATGGTGGGTGTATGGAACAAGCTGCCATAGGAGGAAGTTGAGGCAAGGACTATCCCAATGTTTTAAGAAACAGTTAGACAGGTACATGGATATGACAGGTTTGGAAGAATATGGGCCAAACGCGGGCAGGTGGGACTAGTGTAGCTGGGACATGTTGGCCAGCGTGGGCAAGTTGGGCCAAAGGGCCTGTTATCACACTGTATCACTCTATGACTCTATGACTAAGATGTTGGGTTTTTTTTCTCCACGGTTAAGAGCCATTGTTGAAATTAGTTATTTTTTACCAATACCTGTAAAAAAAATTGAATCAACTCTTTTCCCGGTTTGTTAGGTCCAAGTACAAAGTGTGCAGCTACTCCTGGTGGTTTGCAGCGCTCTAGAAGTGACGTAGATGTTAATGCTGCTGCATCTGCAAAATCACGGCACACCACTGGGCAGTCAGGGGCGAGCCGCTTAACTGCGTCCAATGCACCTGCAGCTGCTTTTTCTTCACTCGGTAAGATTGATTAAATGATTTAACACCAAAGTTCTTTCTCCCATGTTGCAGATGATGGAAAGTTTGCTTCTGATACTCCAAGCCATCACTGCTTAAAATAATGTATTGTCGTCTTTATCAAATGTTAGGTTTCTTTCTGTCTCAGTACTAATAATATTTGGAAAACAGTAGCAAGACCAATATCCTCACCGGGAAGTTTGTTGACGAGCTGGGCAGTCCTGGGGGTTGAAGCAGAAAGGAGAAAAACTTAGTTGGAACTCAGGGGTTGAAGTGAAGGAGAATTTAGAAGGCAAGAAAGATGAAATGATTCAGGACAATGATAACCAGAGTCACCACGAAAGGGGCAGAATGTATAAGAGAAAGTGCACCAGTAAATAAAGTCAGAGTTAGGAAAAATGCTGAGATAAAATTGAACGCAAAAAACAAAAATGAATGGGAAACACATTTCACACTAGCTATGTCAGTGTAAGAATTATACTGGGGTCAGTCTGCAGACATTAATTAACAACCATGATTGACACAAAATGCTGGAGTGACTCAGTGGGACAGGCAGCATCTCTGGAGACCCATTTTCCCTTGATGTACATAAAATCTCTTGGGGATTATCCTGAATATTATTTGCCAGAGCTATCTCCTGTCCCCTTTTTAACCTCCTGATATCCTTCTTTAGCACGCTTCTCAGTTCCCAAAACTTCTCCAGGGATACACCTGATCCTCTCTGCCTATACCTGGCCCATGCCTCTTTCTTACCCTTGACCAGCGCCTCAATTTCTCTCGTCATCCAAGCTTCCTTACGCCCACCTGCCTTGACTTTCTCTCTAACAGGAACATGCATAACCTGAATTCTTGTCAACATACTTGTATTAAGGGTTAATGATGATTATGGTCAGCATGGACTTTATGGGCCGAAGGGTCTGTTTCCTTGCAGTACGTCTAAACATCTGCAGGCAGTCCCTTCCTGATTCCAACTGCATCAGAAAGGTTCTCTTTGTGTTACTCATAATTTTCTGCCCTTGTGTTCTCTAAGTTTGATTCTCACTCTCCCCCTTCAGCCTTTTATCAAAGGAAACAGCTTGTCACTAATTTCTCTTCTAGTACATTACCAGGTGGGGCTAGTGCAGATGGGGCATGTTGGTCGGCGGGGGCAAGTTGGGCCGATGGGCTTGCTTCCACTGTATGACTCTAGTTCTACGTTATCCCACGTTCTCATCCACTCCCTACACACTAGGGGCAATTTCTAGAGGCCAATTAACCACCAGATTCGCACATACCAGAGGAAACACACGCGTTCACATGGAGAGATGTGCAAACTCCACACAGACATCACCCGAGGTCAGGATCAAACCTGGGCCTCTGACGCTGTGAGCATGGGCACTATAGGCATCACTATTGGTATGGACAAGGTGGGGCGAAAAGGCCCATTTCTGTGCAGAATTATTGTATGATTCTATAAGATAGAGAGACAGGGGAGTGAGGGAAAAGAGTCTTGGGGGAGATAGGAGAAAATGGAATACAATTGGAGAGAGAGAGGAAGGCAAAGGAGAGTGGTAAATTAGAAATTAGCATGAATAAGAGGGAGGACAGTGTTGAGAGGGAGGGGTAGATGATGGCCTGGGCAAGGGAGTGGTGAGAAAGGATACAGGTGAGTGGGGAAAGTGACAGTAACTGTGGGGAAGAGGAAAGCCTACCAGAAAGGAGAGTGGGGGAAAAGGGGAGAGGGGGTGGATGAAGGGTGAAGGAGAGGAGAAACAGTCAGGAAGGTGTGAGTTGTGTGTTTGTCTATGTGCTTGTGATGCTGCATGATTTTTTTATTGTGCCTGTAGCTCAAAGTACAAGTTCAAGTTCAAGTGAGTTTATTGTCATGTGTCCCTGTATAGGACAATGAAATTCTTGTTTTGCTTAAGCACACAGAAAATAGTAGGCATTTACTACAAAACAGATAAATGTGTCCATATACCATGATATAAATATATACACACATGAATAAATAAACTGATAAAGTGCAAATAGCAGAACGTGGTTATTAATAATCAGAGTTTTGTCCGAGCCAGGTTTAATAGCCTGATGGCTGTGGGGAAGTAGCTATTCCTGAACCTGGTTGTTGCAGTCTTCAGGCTCCTGTACCTTCTACCTGAAGGTAGCAGGGAGATGAGTGTGTGGCCAGGATGGTGTGGGTCTTTGATGATACTGCCAGCCTTTTTGAGGCAGCGACTGCGATAAATCCCCTCGATGGAAGGAAGGTCAGAGTCGATGATGGACTGGGCAGTGTTTACTACTTTTTGTAGTCTTTTCCTCTCCAGGGCGCTCAAATTGCCGAACCAAGCCACGATGCAACCGGTCAGCATGCTCTCTACTGTGCAACTGTAGAAGTTAGAGAGAGTCTTCCTTGACAAACCGACTCCGTAATCTTCTCAGGAAATAGAGGCGCTGATGAGCTTTTTTGATAATTGCGTTAGTGTTCTCGGACCAGGAAAGATCTTCAGAGATGTGCACGCCCAGGAATTTGAAGTTCTTGACCCTTTCAACCATCGACCCGTTGATATAAATGGGGCTGTGGGTCCCCCTCCTACTCCTTCCAAAGTCCACAATCAGTTCCTTGGTTTTGCTGGTGTTGAGGGCCAGGTTATTGCGCTGGCACCATATGGACAGTTGCTCGATCTCCCTTCTATATTCTGACATCCTCATCTGTGATACGTCCCACAACAGTGGTGTCGTCAGCGAACTTGATGATGGAATTCGCACTGTGGTTGGCTACGCAGTCATGGGTATAGAGTGAGTACAGCAGGGGGCTGAGCACGCAGCCTTGAGGTGCTCCCGTGCTGATTGTTATCGAGGGTGACACATTTCCACCAATACGAACAGACTGTGGTCTGTGGATGAGGAAGTCGAGGATCCAGTTGCAGAGGGATGCGCAGTGACCCAGTTCTGCGAGTTTGGTAACCAGTTTGGAGGGGATGATTGTGTTGAATGCTGAGCATTAATCGATGAATGACAGCCTGACATATGAGTTTTTGTTGTCCAAGTGGTCCAGTGCGGAGTGGAGGACCAGTGAGATCGCATCCACCGTTGATCTGTTGTGGCGGTACGCGAACTGCAGTGGGTCCAGGTTTTTGTCGAGGTAGGAGTTGATTTGCTCCATGATCAGCCTCTCAAAGCACATCTTCACCACCGGCGTTAGTGCCACTGGTCGATAGTCATTGAGGCACGTCACCTTACTCTTCTTGGGCACCGGTATAATTGATGCCCTTTTAAAGCAGGTGGGGACCTCAGACCTCAGAAGTGAGAGGTTGAAAATGTCCGTAAAAACTCCCGCCAGTTGGTCCACACAGGTTTTTAGAACACGACCGGGTATACCATCAGGACCAGGTGCTTTTCGGGGATTCACCCCTCTGAAGGATTTCCTGACGTCGGCCTCTGTGACTGAGACTGAAATGCCATCACAGCGAATGGGGGATCGGGAAGGCACATCAGTATTCTCCCTGTCAAAGCGTGCGTAAAACGCATTGAGCTCGTCAGGGAGTGATGTTTCACCGACATTCGAGCTGCCTCCTGGTTTCGCCTTGTGGGAGGTGATTGCATTCAGGCCCCGCCACAGCTGCCGAACATCTGTCTCATCCTCCAGTTTGGAGCAGAAGTCCCTTTTGGCCTTTTTGATGGCCTTACCAAGGTCGTATCTGGACTTCATGTAGGCCACTGTATCATCGGACATGAATGCCCTGTGTCTGGACTTTAGAAGAGTGCGGATCTCAAAGTTCATCCAAGGTTTCTGATTGGGAAACACTCGGAAGGTTTTTGTAGGGATGCAGTCCTCCACACATTTCTTTATAAAGTCTGTAACGACTGTGGCGTATTTGTTCAAGTCCGTTGCCGAGTCCTTGAACATTGCCCAGTCTACAGACTCCAAACAGTCCTGGAGTTGTTCTTCTGCCCCCCTCCCCCCCCCCCCCCCCCCCCCCCCCCCCCCCCGACCAGCTCTGTGCTGTCCTCACTTCTGGGGGAGCGCTCTTCAATTGCTGCCTGTAGGCAGGAAGAAGCAGCACCGCGGTATGGTTGAACTTACCGAAGTGAGGGCGAGGGATAGAACGATAGGCATTCTTGATGGTAGTGTAGCAGTGGTCGAGGGTGTTAGGTCCTCTGGTGCAGCAGGAGACATGTTGGTGGAAGTTGGGGAGTGATTTCTTGAGGTTCGCCTTATTGAAGTCCCCAGCAATGGTGGTAAATGCCTCGGGGTAAGACGTCTGGTGTTTGTTGACCACGGCGTGCAGCTCCTCCAGTGCCAGACGGACGTCTGCCTGGGGTGGGATGTAGACCGCGGTCAGGATAACGGAGGTGAATTCTCTTGGGAGGTAGAAGGGACAGCACTTCACCGCCAGATGTTCGAGGTGTGGAGAGCAGGAGTTGGACAGGACTGCCACGTCAGAACACCACGCAGAGTTGACCATGAGGCAGACGCCCCCCCCCCCATCCCTTTCCCAGATGCCAGGGTATGGTCCATACGGTGGATGGAGAACCCTTCAGGCTGGACCGCTGAGTCTGGGGAGCTGGGGGTGAGCCATGTCTCTGTGAAACAGAACACAGAGCATTCCCTCAGCTCCCTTTGATAAAGCAGTCTTGCCCTTAAGTCCTCCACTTTATTTTCAAGGGACTGTACATATGACAATAAACTGAACTTAAAGATTGCTTTGGGCCCGTGACTAGTGGAGTGCTTCAGGACAGGCACGATTGCTGTTTGTCATTAATCTCAACGATCTGGATGCGAATGTACAAGGCCTACTTAGTAATTTGCAGATGACACAAAAATAGGTGATATCGTAGATAGTGAAGAAAGTTATCAGCAACTACAGCGGAATCTTGATCAGCTGGGTAAGTTTGCTAAGAAATGGCAAGTGGAGTTTAATTCAGATAAATATGAACTGTTGGGAAGTCAAATCAGGATAAGACTTGATAAGATAAGAGTGAACGGTAGGGCTATGGCAAGTGCTGTAGAGCAGATCGAGGAGTACAAGTACATTGTTCGCTGAAAGTGGCAACACAAGAAGATGGGATGGTGAAAAAGGCTTTTGGCATGCCTGTCTTCAGCAGTCAGTGCTTAGCGTATCGAATTCAGATATTTATGTTGCAGTTATAGAAGATGTTAGCAAGGCTGCAATTGCAGTATTTTGTTCAGATTTACAAGGATGTGCCAGGATTCAAGGGACTGAGAGAGCAGGACTTGGACCATCAGGTGATCATACAGAGGTGTATAAAATCATGAGGGGTACATACAGGGTTACTGAACATGGTATTTGTCTCAGAATTGGGGAATCAAGAGCTTGTGGGCAGAGGTTTAAGGTGAGAGGAGAAAGATAAGAACCCAATGAGCAACTTTTTCATGTAAAAAAGGGCGTCACAGTGGTGCAGAGGTAGAGTTGCTGCCTTACAGCACCTGAGACCTGGGTGCGATCCTGACTACAGGTGCTATCTGTACGGAGTTTGCACGTTCTCCCCATGACCGCGTTAGTTTTCTCGGGATGCGCCGGCTTTCAAAGACATGCAGTTTTGTAGGTTAATTGGGCTTCTGTAAATTGTCCCTAATGTGTAAGGGTGATCTGATCGTTGGTTAGCCAGAGCCTGTTTCCATGTTGTATCTCTAAACTAAAATAAAAAGGTGGTATGTATACGCAATGAGCTGATGGAGGAAGTGGCTGAGGCAGCTACAATAACACCATTTAAAATACATTTGCACAAATATATGGATTGCATGCGTTTAAAGGGATATGGTCAAACACAGATAAATGGGACTGGCTTGAACGAGCATCTGGGTCAGCATGGATGAGTTGGACCCAAGGGTCCATTTCCCCCGCTGTATGATCCTATGGTAGAGGCAAATATAATCATGGCATTTAAAGGACGTTTTGGACAGGAAAGGGGTGGAGGGATATTGCCCTAATGCGGGCAAATGGGATTACCGAATGACATCACAGTCAGATTGGACAAATTATGCCAAAGTGCCCTTTTCAATGCTGTACACCTTTATGACTCATTACGCTGTCCTCTTGCCTCCAGTGACTCCTACTGCCTTGTTACGACTATTGCTTCATCATTTATGGTTCTCACCAGCAAATAGTCAAATACAGAATTATATAATTTATTACATCTTGAGGTGTGCTTTATCTTCTTTCAGTTCATTTTTTTTCAGCCCATTTTTTTCAAATCTTTCATATCCTTTATTTCCTATATATTTTGTTTATCAATATCTACAGTTTCATGTAAGTCCCTGATATAAAGTAAAATTTCATATGTAATGATTGTTTATTGTACATGAAATCTAACACACTAACTCTTAACCTGTTCTTTACTTGTTTGGTTACAAAGATGATGCATCTGACAAAACAGATGGTAAGGAAATTGTCCACCTGTCTTTTCATTTAACCCATTAAGAGACGTTACCAACAGAATAGCACAATACATTTGTCATATGTGTGCAATCCAAAATTAATACATGTAACCTTTTGATGTTTTTGACTTCCTCTTTTTAATCAGCATTTTCCATTAAAATATTTGAATACCCCAGTAATAACTGAAGCATAATTGAAATATATTCATCTATTTACCAAATAATTTTACTGACAAAATTCGTAATTATAACAGACTAAAATAATGCGTGTTGTCAGTTTGATCTTTTCTCCCATTTAGGAAAACCACTGAAGATGGTAATCACTGACAATTTGAGTTGTGATTTCTAAAAATTGGAAAAGTCATCATAAAGCTGAATTGTTATATGTTAAAAAAAAAGGTTCACCAGTCTCCCTTAGGGAAGAAGACTGACTGCCCTCATCTGGACTGGATAAAGTGTGGCTCCAGTCTCACTTAAACAGTTGTAGCTGGAACTTGCAACACTGAAAGAAACCATAATTGTAACCAGTTATAACTAAACGTTCAACAAAGCTAATCCAAACAGATCAGATAATAATATACATAACTACAATCAAGTCAAACTCAAGTACAATAGATAAAGCAAAAGGGAATATACAGAGTGTCAGAATATAGTTCTCAGCATTGTCATGCATCAGTTCCATTGACAAAGTCCAGTGTGAGCAATGGGATAGAGATGAAGCGGGCAATACCCTAGATTATGGAAGGACCGTTCAAAAGCCTGATAACAGAGGCCTGCTCCTGTTTCTTTTACGCTACATCATGATAATCGCACAAAGGTCTTAATTTTGTTACAAACTCCACAATTTGTAAGCCAGCTTATCTACCTCCCTGAAGTTGGGAGGACTTGAAAATAGACTTTACTGTGGAAACATTATTTTATGGGTGGCCTAGAAACCCGGGTTCGACCCTGACTACGGGTGCTTGTCTGTACGGACTTTGTAAATTCTCCCGTGACCTGCGTGGGTTTTCTCCGGGATTTCGGTTTCCTCTCACACTCCAAAGATGTACAGGTTTGTAGGTTAATTGGCTTGGTACAAATGTAACATTATCCCTGGTGTGTGTAGAGTAGTGTTAATGTGCAGGGATAAGTGGTCTCTAAACTAAACTAATAATAGTTTAAGAAGGAACTGCAGATGCTAGAACAATCGAAGGTAGACAAAAATGCTGGAGAAACTCAGCGGGTGAGGTGAGTTTCTTACCCGCTGAGTTTCTCCAGCATTTTTGTCTACCTTAAATTAATAATATTGTGTTCCTATAGCAAAGTACTTTACACATAGATCAGTGCCAAGCGCATTTTAACCGTTTTCTGTCACAATCATGAAGCTCTATTCACATGGACTGCAAGATGTTCTACCTTATACTATAAATAATGTCTGTGATGCCGGACACATTTGTTTCACATATATTCCACCTTTCCTATTCTGTATTTCCGCTTTTCTCCAGAATTTCTGTGCTTGATCATATTATTAGTAAGTTGCTCCCCCTCGTTTATTTCAAATTCGATAAGGGATGAAGATGTAATGTTCACCTGCAGGCATGTTCACAGAATTTAGGCATCTCCCTATGTTTGTCGTCATCTGTAGCAACGCTATTATGTTCCACCAAGTATGGCCTTACTTTGAACATTAATCATATGGTCCTGATACTATCCCTTGCCCTCCTGGTTTGTTTCCCCTACTGAATATTTATCCACTCCCCTTGAATTTGAATTAAATACTTTACTTAGTTCTCCTCTCAACCTCCTTCAAAAGTATAATTATTTACAATTAATGCTGGCGTTTTAAGCTTTTACCAATTATCAACCAAATTATCCTCTATTACTTTTTGGCGTGAAATACATTGGTATTAGTGAACTGTTAAAAGATCATTTGTTAAATTAAATCATTTTGATTTGATAATTTTATATGTTGCGATCCATGTTTATGTGAATTTCTTGCAAAATATAACATTCGCATTGAGCAAATGTTCAATGCTTGCCAATATTTTATGTACTGAAATGTTTATGTTCTCCATAGGTCGAATTCGAAACAGACAACTACTTTTGGGACCTGCCACTGGTGGTGGTGGTGGTGGAGACACTGCGGATTCCAGAGGCCGAAGTCGTACCAAAGTGGTGTCACAATCACAGCGTATGTGTTTGATTTGTTGCATGCAGAATGAAGGGATATGCCTAGTTTTATAAGCTGGGGATATAGAAAATATTGTCATTGCACTTATATGCAGAAAGGATACATTAGTATTGTAGATTCCATTTTTAAATATTGAATGATCCACTAAATTTTGAACAACTATTCTGTACCTCAGGTTTAACATCCTCTGAAGATAACAAAGGTATCTTGCTAATATTTTTCTTTGTTTTGTTTTGCATGTTTGGTGATTTCAAGTTAAGCTGAGTGTTCTTAATAAGTTTGTCAAATTTCTTCTTTAAAGTAGTAGACAGCTATGAGCAGCAAAAGTGGTGAATTTACTGCAGTTAAATATTGAAAATTTACAATGAAATTCAATGGTGTCAAAGCAGGAAAACAGCATTTCCTTATCGTAGGAAATCACCACACGAGAACAATACCCCATTTTTATCCTCATTTCATCTTTGTTTACTATATTTTTCCCACATTGTCACCTCAAAACAGCAAAATGAATGCCAATTGATGAAGTCACTACATAGTAACCTGATAATAATTTTTAAATAATTAAAACATTAAATGGATGCTATTATTGAACCCATTAAATAATTAGCTAATGCATCATGGTTAACACTGGCAAGATGATCCTTGAATCTCTCATGGTAATGTAGAAATTAACTCCAATTGTCAGTTGTTAGATTTATCTTGATATTCTACAACTTGTTTTCTTTGCCTCACAGTCTTAAAGAAAATGGCCTAGTTTTTTCATATCAGCACCAAATAAACCTGCTTAAAGATCTATGATCACTGTGGATAGACACAAAATGCTGGAGTAACTTAGCGAGACAGGCAGCATCTCTGGAGATAAGGAATAGGTAAAGTTTCAGGTCGAGACCCGAGACAGATCACTGTGACTTGGGCTTCCTCCACTAATATTGTCACGAGCTATCAGGTGTTAATTCATAGTGATCCCTGGTGTCCAACAACAATAATGATGACAATAAAAATAAAAGATGCTGGAATCATTCATATTAACATTTCAAAGACCCGTTGTCAGAATTGAAATAAAACAATTCTGTCAAAGGGTTTTTCACCTGAAATATTAACTCTGTTTCGCTTTCCACAGACGCAGTGTGACCTGATGAAAATGTTGACCATTTTCTGTTTTTATTTCAGATTTCTAGCATCTATGACAGTTTTGATGTTCAACAATGTCAACAAGAAAGCCATTCAACCATTCAGATTGGAGAATGCTGAAAAAGCAAACCAAGACATAAAAATAAACATTTTTGACTAACTTGTTAAATGTTTTATAGGGAGCAGAATTAAGCTGAGAAAAGGAGCAGGAGATAATGGCAGTCTTCAAAATATGAAAGTCAAATTCTTAAACATTACTTAAAAAGATTTTGAATTTTGAAGTATATACGTGTGCCAGTCCCTCATTTAAAATTAATTTGTCTAGGACCAGATGTACAGGCTACGGTGCCATTATGAACTTAGTGCCATCTTACAAAATCGGTTCAGTCATCCTTAGGATGAGGTTAATTAAACAATTAAATGTTGTCAACACTGTAGTCGGCCATTGTGGAGATAAATGGGTAACTCCCATGACAATCAAACTTACTGACCAAATTCCTGCACATAACTGAAATCATTCTTTCATGCAAAATTTATGTATAATTCTCATTGCATTTTTCTGGAGAAATAAGCCCATTTTCTTGGTGTTGTTGCGGTTGTGTTTTCTCTGTTTTTCAAATAGACTTTGCTTTTTCAGTCGTGCCTTTGGTGTGCAACAAACTGATTGCTGAGGCAAAAAACAGTCCCAACCCGAAATATCACCTATATTCAGCCTGACGAAGGGTCTCGACCCGAAATGTCATCTCTCCATGTTCTCCAGAGATGTTGCCTGACCCACTGAGTTATTCCAGCACTTTTTGTCTATTTTTGTTAATCAGCATCTGCAGTTCCATGTTACTACTTATACTGCCTGCTATGGCATTGTAATTGGGCACAGTCACCAATTAAACCAGAGGAGTTTGCAATATCACTCCAAGTGGAGGAGCAGAAAATTACTAACAGCAAATTTTGTACCTTGTTACTGAGTAAACTCTCATTATAATGGACCCTAGTGGGTGGAATTGTGTCTATTATTGCCGATTGTCAGCTATAACCCAGCAAGGTGTTATCATTGAATGCAGTTGAAATAAAGAACTGCAGAACTACAAAAAATAATGAGAGGAATGGATTGGGTAGATGCACAGAGTCTCTTGTCCAGAGTAGGTGAATCGAGGACCAGAGGACATAGGTTTAAGGTGAAGGGGTAAAGATTTAATAGGAATCTGAGGGGTAACTTTTTTACATGAAGGGTTGTGGGTGCATGGAACACGCTGCCAGAGGAGGTAGTTGAGGTGGGGACTATCCCAACGTTTAAGAAACAGTTGGACAGGTACATGGATAGGACAGATTTGGAGAGATATGGACCAAGCGCAGGCAGGTGGGACTAGTGTAGATGGGACATGTTGGCCGGTGTGGGTAAGTTGGGCCGAAGAGCCTGTTTCTAGCTGTATCATCACTCTATGAGATGCTGGCTAATACACAAAAGAACATAATGTACTGGAGTAACTCAGCAGGTCGGGCAACATCTCTGGAGAACATGGATAGGTGGTGTGGGACCCTTCTTCGGACTGATTGAGTCTGCTGAGTTACTCCAGCACTTTGTTTTGTTTCGCATTAAAACTAGGCGGCAATGCTGCTGGTCTGCACCAGCAAGCCCTTCTTCACCTACTGCACGGTCCAAGTGAAGCAGCAGCTGTGGCTCACATTGTAGCTCTAGGGGGCAACGCTTTCTTCGGGCCGCCGCCACCGACATGATGCGCTCGGTCACTGTGGGGCTTCCTCTCCTCCATCCTGCTGCTGCTTCATCCTGTCAGTCCTTCGCTTTATCCACTCTTCGCTCCTCTACCTTCTCCCGTTGCTCTGCTCACGGCCTCTCTATCCCCTCCCCCCCTTCCAACCACTGCCTTCTCCTCCTCCTCATGTTGCTCTGTCAACTCGGCCTCCCCACCCTCGCTCCATCACCGCCACCTCCTCCTTCATCCCTGCAGTTGCCTACAACTCCTAAGGTGGAGTGTGTTTATCGACTCGGGGGATGAGATGGGGGGAGGAGGGGGGAGAGTTCAATGGAAGAAGGCGGAGGTTGGGGTGGAGCAGCAGGACCGACAGGAGGGAGCAGCAGCAGGTGAGAGAGGAGGGAGCCCCATGGTGACCGAGCGTGACCTGTTGTTGATGGTGGCCTAAAGAAAGCGCTGTCCCCAGGGTCTACAATGTGAACCGCAACAAACACGTAAACGGGACCCTGCGGTGGGTGAAGAAGGGCTCGCTGGGGCACCTTGTGAGGGATAGCATCTGGAACCAGGCTCTATGAGGTTTATGAGGCAGTGCCAGTTGGGGGTGGTGACCGCACGTCCGTCCGTTATAACCAAAATGCATTATGAAGTGTTCCGTTAAATGGTGGGTTTACTGTATTTTCACAAGTACAGCTTGAAATGCTCGGCAGACCAGGCAGCATTAAGTTTTTATCACAGAAACAGTTAGAAGTAAGACTCGTTTTTAAGGTTGCCAACATAAACCAGAGCTTTTTAGATTTACAATGGCACAATACAATGGGAAGCAATGAGGATTTTACAAGATACTGGGAAATAGATTTAAGGAAATGCCATAGTCTTTAATTTGCTTTATTAAAACAAATTAGAAAACAATTTTGCCTTATAAAGCCAACATTTTTGTTATCCTTAGATCAAAATCCCAATGTTCAAAATCCTCACGTGTCATTATGCGTATCAATGTGTCCAATTGAAATATTGCAAGTTTGTGATCATTGCCTTAGTTTGGCTGAGTTTTGACTGTTGGCTGAGTTTTGCTCTGGGGAGGAAAAGGCATGGGGGAAACAGACGGCCCATCAAAAAGTCAGGAGTCACGTTTTCCAGCAAGTTCTATGAATTGCACTCAGCTTTGCTGTACTCCAAATTAAGCCTTTTTTCCTGCTGCAGAATATCACGTTTTCTGGAATAATGCAAATTAATTTATTTGCCAAATTTCTAGCTTCGGGGTTTAAGATCTGCAAAGGGAATGAAGGGAGATATCATGAGCAGATCTTATGCCTGTATTCACCCCCGGTGGTACCACAGCCAATAGGCGCTTTCTCCAAACGATCATATTTAATTTCTAAATGAGAACTAGCCAAACATATCCTCAAATGCCATTCACACATTCATTTTTAATAGACGATTTTGGTTTCTAATCAGGATTTTTTTCCTAATTTATTATGGGGAAGATGGTAAGAGAAACTAAGGAACTAAACTCATGTTATGGAGAATCTTCACTGGACTATTTTGTTCCAAGTAGTTCCATAAAGTGGTTCAGAAAAAATCCAAAGGCAAATAGAGGTCAGTGGTTATGATTGGCAATCTGTTTGCTGCATGAAAAAAATAAGGGAGGAACTGGATTAGTTGCTTTTTGCCCCACGTTTCACACATATGTGAACTCTGAGTAGCATTTGCTTTTAATGCATCCCTTCCTGCACCCCTAGCACCATGCTCTAATCTGTGCCCTCTCCATTGGCCATTTCATTTAAAATGTCACTTACTTACATGTATACTTATTTTCATTTCCAGATGCCTGCTATTTTTTCCCTTAAATTAATAATATTACATTAAACAGGCAACCCATAAGCATAGTTGTTGGGAAGCCATTGTGTGACAAACAGTATTCAGTGATTGGTATATTTTGGAAAGTTATTCAAATGAATCACCACATTTCTGATAAAATTGGCAATTGTTTCTTTTTGCCTGCAAAGATCCATTCAAACCGGGCAAACATGAACAAATTTTCACTTCATTGAGTTGCATGTTGCATATTCGGCGACATAAATTATCTTGAACATGGTTTCAAATAACAAATGCGTTTGGAATGCACAATTCTCAGCTGTTTTCTAAGTCTTTTTACCCGGTGCTATGCTGTATGTTTCTTGAATTCAGAATAAAGACCAGATTCATTGCTTGCTGCTTCAGTAGCTGACTACTACTTTATTTTTTCATTTTAGTTTCTCACATTTTAAGTTCATCCTTATTTAGAGTTTGCGTGTCCTGAGTGTTTGTTTTATTTGTGTAGAAATCACCTCAAAAGCCATATTATCAGGAGGAAAGCAGAATGCCGGTACTCCAATATTAAGTTATTATTTCTGCTGCTTTTTTTTTATTTTAAGCTTGCTGTTTGGTGAACATTTCTTACTCAACACTTGAAAAACTGTATTTAATTTCATTTCTTATGCATGAAAATTAAGTGTTAATTTGTATTACTCAAGCAACAAAATGCTTTATTAGCCTTATGCAAAAGCCAGCTCCAAGGTTTAGAAAAAACTGACCTGACATTTGCACACATAGAGAACACAAAGTCCAAATTGCATCTATTTGAGTTGTATCATGTCATTGGAATTTATTTTCTTTATTTCTACACCAATTTAATGAACATTTTCCATAATTAGATTTAAAAATTGATGTACTTATAAATTTTAGTATTTTGATACCAGGTTTTATTCGATATCTTAAATTACTTTCCATCCCATTGCTTCAGGGACACTCTTTCTGAAAAATGTAGTGGAAAAAATTCTGCTAATTTTCTTTGCATGACGAATGCTAATATATTCTGGTTGAAACACCATCTGTCTTGTTTTGGTAACTGAGTGTGTAATTGACACTATTTACTGTGAAGTGGTGTGAATATTCAAGAAGTAATCAAACATATTATATGTGTGATAAATTCCTATGCATGAGGCCGTTCTGAGCCCAGGATTGTGAAGTAAATGTTTAAATTGCTGCATAGTTGAAGGGATGATACACGGGGGTGGACTTTGGGTTTCTGGATCATTGGGACCACTTCTAGGGAAGGTGGAACGTAAAAGAGAGGGTGGTTGCCCCTGAAACTGGACAGGAACAACATCTTAACGGGAAGAATAACTAGTGCTAACGCGGAAGCTTTAAACTGCGATGGCAGGGGAAGGGGGCTCAGAGCAGATGTTTGTGGTAGTACGGTCACCAAAAGGAGAAAAAGTGAATTCAGTAGGCAGGAAATGCACACATGGGGAACACAAAGTTAAATTGCATCTATTTTAATGAAAGGAATCTGACTAGCAGAGGCGTTTAAAGCTTTAATGAACACATGGGGCTATGATAATGTTGAAAGATGGGCAGGACTGCATCTCACTAGAGTTAATGTCTTACAGCACCCATCTGATCTATGCCAACTAGATGCCTCATTTAAGCAAGTTCCATTTGCTCGCATTTGACCTATGTCCCTCTGAACCCTTCTTATCCATGTACTGTCCAAATGTATTTTAAATGTTGTTATTGTACCTGCTTCAACTACTTTAGTGGCCTGTTCCATTTACCCATCACCCTCTGTGTGAAAAAGATGCCTCCCACGTTCCTATTACATCTTTTCTCTCTCACACCATACACCTATGGCCTTGAGTTCTTGATTCCCCTACCCTTGAAAAAAGTCTGTGCATTCACCCTTTCCCCCTCATAATTTTATATACCTCTATAAGATCACTCCTCAGCCTCCTGTGTCTCATCGAATAAAGCAAACTCTCCTTTTAGTTCAGACCCTTGAATCCTGGCGACATCTTCATAAATCTTCTCTGCACTCTTTCCAGCTTAATGGCATCTTTCCTATAGCAGGATGACCAAAACTGAACACAATGTACCATGTGCGACCTCGCCAACGTCTTGTTCAACTGTAACATAACATCCCAACTTCCATTTGTCGGAAGAAACTGCAGATGCTGGTTTAAACCAAAGATAGACCCAAAAAGCTGGAGTAATTCAGCGGGTCACGAAGCATCTCTGGAGAAAAGGAATAGGTGACGTTTTGGATCAAGACCCCTTCTTCAGGTTGAGAGTCAGGGGAAAGGGAAACGAGAGATATAGACTGTGACAGAGAGATATAGACCAAATGATTGAAAGATATGCAAAAAATAACAATGATCAAGGAAACAGTCCATTGTTGGCTGTGATCTAGGTGTTAACGAGTTATGCAGACAATGAAACTCACCAGGAAGACAGTGAAACAACCTAAAGGTATGAATATTGATTTATCCAACTTAAAGTAACCCTTGGACCCCCTCTCTCTCCGGCCTACCCCCACCCTAGTTGTTGTACTAGTTTCACTGTTGTCCTGGTGAGTTTCATTATGCCTATCAAAAACCAAAATATATAGAGCATCCATAGTGGTGCAATGTCTGTAGTGGACTCAATATGGGGATAGACTAACAATGGCAATGCAACTAGTTGGTTGGAAGGAGTGTCATTCGGGAAGCATTTTGGGGATAGTGACTACATCTCTATATATTTTCATTGTGGTTGTGGATGGAAAGTTATTGGATTCAAATTGAGGGACACAATTAATGAATACTTGGAAAAACTGACTGATCAGTGATGCCAGCATCGCTTTGGCAGGAGCAGATCCTGTTTGACCAACTGATTGAAATTTTGAGCAGTATATTGATGAGGGAAATGTAGTAGATTTAGTCTATGTGGACTTTGTTTGGAAGTGTTTGGAGATCCACTGTGATGGATGTTTATGCAAATTGTGTTAATTGTGTGCCTTGGTATTTTTTTCTTGTTCGTATGACTGCAGAAACGTAATTTTGTTTGAACTTGGGTTCAAATGACAATAAACGTTATTCTGTTCTATTCTATTCTTTAGATAAGAACTTTGACAAGGTCCCACATAGGAGACGGGCTCAATAGGTGAGGACCCATTGGATCCAGAGAAAGTTGCCAAATTGAATTCTAAATTGGATGGGTAATAGGAGACCTGGGATAATGATAAGACACTGTCTTTGTGATTGGATTTCAATGATGAGTGATGGTCCTCGGGGATTGGTGCTGCGATCCTAGCTGACTGTCATATATTTGATTGGTTTGAATGTGTATGTACGAGGCATGGTCGATAAGTTCACAGATTAAGTGAAGATTGGTGGCGTTGCTCATAGTTTGGAGATTGTAGTCTTAGGCTTCACGGTGATCGCGATGTGTTGGTGAAATGGTCTGAGTAACGGCAGATGGACTTTCATCTTCCTAAATGTGAGATGATGCATTTTAGGAGCACTAATGAGGCTTGGACATCATGAATAGTAAAGCACAAAATGCTGGAGTAACTCAGCGGGATAGGCAGCATCTCTGGAGAGAAGGCATGGGTGACATTTCGGGTTGAGACCCATTCCTTCTCTCATGAGATGCTGCCTGTCCCACTGAGTTACTGCAGCATTTTGTGTCTATCTTCGGTTTAAACCAGCATTTGCAGTTCCTTCCGATTCATGAATAGTAAGGCCCCAACAGAGGGACCTTCGTGCACAAGTCCAAAGATCCTTGAAAGTGGCAGTACAGGTGGTTAAGGTGTGATGGCAGCAGATAATGTGGTTAAGAAGGCATATTGGTTTACTGAACTTCTGAAGAAGGGTTTCGGCCCGAAACGTTGCCTATTTCCTTCGCTCCATAGATGCTGCTGCACCCGCTGAGTTTCTCCAGCTTTTTTGTGTACCTACTGAACTTCATAGTTGGGATAGTGAATACAAGATCAAGGAGTTATACTCCAACTTTATAGGTGAGGACCCATTTTGGTCAGACCTCAGCTGAAGTCCTGTGTGCAGTTCTAATCCCTACACTTTAGGGAAGATATGATAGTGCAGGGGAATATTCAGAGAAGATTCACCAGGATATTAACTGGGATGGATTGGAGAGGCTCAGTCTGTTTTCTCTGGAGAGAAGGACAGTAAGAGGAGATATGAATGAAGTGCATGGAATTAACTAGGGTATAAACGTAGGAATCTTTTACCTTTAACAGAGGTGAAGAAAACTAGAGAATTTACATTTTGGGAAAGGGGTAAGAGAAATAAAGGAAACCAGAGAGCAGCGAGTACATAAAATGTACTGCCAGAGAATGCTGGAAACAGATGCTGACAACATACATGAAGTTTCTAAACAAATGCTTAAATCGGCTAGGTTTAAGGCTATACCAAGTGCTGGAAGATAGCATTAAAATGTACTGGTGTCCACTTGTTGATATGGATCTGATAGGCTGATGGCCTGTGTCTATGCTGTATGTCTCTATGGTCCTGAGGTACTAAAATTCATAATTTTAAAATCGTTCCTCGGTGCTTATTATTTTCGAGGGTCTTGGATTTTATGTAATGATTGGGGTTCTATCGCTACAACTCATTGTCTGTAAGGCACAATGCCCTACTGGAATGAGAGAAAAGCTCTTGTTCACCTGTTCCTCAGTAACAATAATGGCGCAACTATCACTGACCAGATATATAAATCAGATTGTTCTTCAGCATTCCGCTTTGACACAACGGTTTTGTCACATCTTGGGGAATCTCAAAAGCTTTGTTACTTTCATTTGACATTGTGTCATTCATTCAGCTTTCCTCCAGACCTCACCGTAGATTTCCAAAAGAAATTAACAAAATTATATGTTTAAAAAATGGTAATCATGCTTTATACTTGCTCAGGATCACAGTCAGACAACCCAAATTGTGGTAAGATTCTCTAGATTTTAGATGTGTTGTCTGTGACATGCTTGCCATTGTCATACATTCCTACAATTAAGAAATGTGTGTGGATATATGTGTACTTGCCTGCATCAAGTAGAAAATATTTTTGCGAATTCCATAAACCTAGTGCAAAATGCACGATGTATGAAATGAGTTTATAGGAATGTCAGGGTGGGCTAGGAAAGGAAATGTAGGGGAATACATTTTGCATTTGCAAAAATTAAAATTCACTTTATTTCTTGGTGGAAGGGGACCTAAGAAAAGTGTTTGAAAATAAAAAGAACACCCCAAATGAATAAAGTTAGTCAGATTACAGAATTATACATTTTTCACCCCCTCCTTACAATGGCCATTGATAATATGCATGTGTTTTATCATAATTCTCCTCAATTTGTTTGTTTATTTGCTCACACATAGAAGAGAAATCCTTTAGAAAGTTAAAGCGCTTTCTCACGGGGCGACTTGACGCAAGAGTTAACCAGAGTTGAACATCGTGGGAACCCCGTGCGATAACCGTACGGCATTCGTGGACCACCGTGGCGCTAACGGCAGGTACTCGTGTAACTTGGTGACTCGGGAGAAAATTCAAGCAAGTTTGAATTTCTCCAAGAGTGACTTGTACACTTGTGGTTGAAGATTGCAACATTATATGCACGTAGTGGCCAGTGCGATATCCGTAATAACTCTTGCGTGTACTGTGGGAACTCCTGCGAACGGTGAACCCGGAAGCTGGACAGAGGGGACAGAAGGTGAGTAATCTGGAATGAACATGCTGTTAGGCTGGGATCATTCTCTGCGAGATGATCTTAGTGCGGGAGACAAGTGTAGGAGAGGTGTACTGACTGTGTGGGCAGAACTTTGGAAGTGATTGCCCACCATTCTCAAAAGCCGCTGTGTCTCCCTGTCCCTCCAACTCCAGAAGAATCCGCTCCCCGATGGGCTGCTATGGCGACAAGTGGCAAGCGACAAGGGATCTCCGTGCTTGCAGTCGGTGTCCCGTTGGTCCTAACGTCTCCGGCCACCCCCCTAGACTGGAGCTGAGACCGGGAACTGTACCGCCCTTGCCCCCTCCCTCTGCAACTGCAAACAACCCCACAGTTCCCAATCTCAGCTCCTGTACAGGGGGGTGGCCGGAGACATCACAGCCCGAGCTGCGCCCCCTCATCCGCAACCCCAAGAACAAGACGTACCTTGCACACCATCAGCTTCTGTCCCTACGGGGAGCGTGTTCCTCTGGAGTTGGAACGGGGCTGCGCTGCTGCTGGCTGTAGGTCTCTGGGATCTCAGTGCTTGCAGTGGGCCTGGGGGTCGGTGTCCCGTTGGTCCAGTGACTGGCACTGACCTGCTGGCATCGCCGACGTGAAGACAGTGCAAAGCCCCCGCGCCGGTGCAATGGGCGGGGAGCTGAAGAGGGGAGGGAAGGGGTCACACACATGGCCGGGAAGCAGAGGGGTGCAGGTGGGGTGAAACTGAAGGGAGCGACAATCTGCTGCTGCCTGCCCGCTGAGTTAAAAATTTACCACGCAAGACACACGATACACTGTATATCGTGAGTCTAACCTGGGAACTTTTTAACTCAGCGGGCAGGCAGCCGCAGATTGTCAATTATTAACCCTCCCGCGCAATTACCTTCTCTTTTATGAATGGGGATTCACAATGTTCATTCAAGATTTAACGGGAAAGCTCGGGAGACGGACAAGTCACTCGCACAAATAACAGAAATGCCGAGTACCCGTGGGAACTCTTTATCTACCCCCCGTTATATCGTGTGATATCGTGCTAGACCACGACCACTTCACTCTGGTTACATCTTGCGTCAAGTCGCCCCGTGAGAAAGCGCTATAAGAAAGTAAATGTTTCCATAATCATTGATGATGTAACTCGCTTCAGACATGGTGATGTAAATTTAAAATGAATGATTGCATCAGTATGTTTGAAGCAATGTTTCAACTTAAATTTGTACCAATACCATCTTTTTTGTTAAACCTGAAGCCTAATCAACTAGTTGTTTAATCTGTATTGTTCATTTACTTTATGTAACTCAAACCATACATCCTTTCTTTCCCTTCAATATCTAAATATTAAATTCTGAAAGTGATGATGTTTCTTATTTGCAACATTGTAAATTAATTTAACAAAGTCAGTATTTATTTTAAACATGTCATGGACTTTGTACTTATAAAATAGTTTAGTGAATTAAGTTACCCATTTTGAATAGCTTCTGATTAATTGGAAGTGCGAAGGTTGCACATTAATGACACAGGCGCAAACAACCAGGTTAAGCTTCCCTTAAAACTTCAGCCATTTGTCATATATACATGCAGTAACAGTTAAACAATTGTGAATTGCTCATGCTGTTACATCAATCACATGAACATAAGTTGTTCTGGTTGCTTGTCCTGTTCTTATCTGAGATGGTAGTCAGGAGTGCTTTATGCATATTTCTATTTCAGCTGCCAGTCGCTCTGGTTCTCCTGGAAGAGTATTAAGTAGCACAGCACTTTCAACGATGAGCGTTGGGGCTCAGCGGGTCATTCCCACTGTCGCTGCAGGGCAGAAACGCAGTAAGATACCACGGAGTCAAGGATGCAGCAGAGAAGCAAGCCCATCTCGATTGTCTTTGGGTAAGAAATACAGCTTCTTGGGGCATGTATTCCATTCTGCTCTATCTGAGTTTGTATCACCCTCCCTCCTATTTTTTAAATTTATGTACCGTTACTCAGTGAGATTCTCAGTGAGAATCGCCAGCTTCTATTTAAGTGTAAAAAAAGACGCACAATTCTGGAGTAACTCGGCAGGTCAGGCAGAATCTCTGGAGAAGTTGAATAGGTGACGTTTTGGGTTGGGAAATTTCACTGATTGTGGAGGGAATGGTGGGGGGAGAAAGCTGGAAGAGAGGAGGCGCAGGACAAAGCCTGGTGTTAATGGGTGAATACAGGTGAGGTAGATGTTTGATAAGGTGCATGAATTGACAAAGGCTAGAATTGGAATGACAAAATGTGTGAGATAAGGATAGACATGGCCGTCCGAAGGGGGGGTGCATTGGGTGCGACCGCACCCCCCCCCCCTTTTCCCCCCTAAGAAAAAATCACAAAAAAATAAAATAAAAATCGGGAAAAAACCCCCCAACGTTTCCACTTTAGAAATGGCCAGTTCTCTGTTCTCCCGTCGCCGGGCAAGAGTGGCTCAATCTGAACCCAACGGCTGTAACCCCAACACCAGACGCCGCTGCGGCGGAGCCCGCTCCCCTTGCCTCCCCCCGCCGCCGGGGCCCAAGCCTTCTTCCCCCCCCACCACCCCCGCTGACCCCCGCTGGGCCCATGCCACCCCCGCTGGGCTCATGCCACCCACGCTGAGCTCATGCCACCCCCGCTGGGCCCACGCCACCCCCGCTGGACCCACGCCACCCCCGCTGGGTCCACGCCACCCTCGCTGACCCCCGCTGGGCCCATGCCACCCCCGCTGGGCCCACGCCACCCCCGCTGACCCTCGCTGGGTCCACACCACCCTCGCTGACCTCCGCTGGGCCCACGCCACCCCCGCTGGGCCCACGCCACCTTCATCCCCCCCTCCCGCTGGGCCCGCGCCACCTTCATCTTCGCCCCCCCCCCGCAAGAAAGAGGGGGGGATGTGAGAGGGGAAAGGGAGAGAGAGAGGGGAAGGGAGGGGAGGTAGAGATAGAGATGGGGGAGAGGAGAGGGAAAGGGGGATTATCTTCAGTGAGATTGCAAAATTAAGGTAGGTTTTAGAGCTATTATATTTTCTCCACCATGTGGAACTGCTTTCTTTTCCTTGATAACAATACTGAAAAATATGAATTCCATAGTTTGTGACATAAATACACATTTTAATGGGATCATTATATACAGATGTAACATTTCAATTTCGAGATGGGGGGGGGGGGGGTTGGGGGCAAATATGCGTCAAGCCGATAGCCTAATCGTTAAAGAGTTAAAAGATAGCTTAATTGATAAAGAGCTGAGAAGAGGAATCAGAGCTGCCAAGGAAAGGTACTCTGAGAAGTTGAGGAGCAAGTTCTCAGCTAATGACTCTTCTTCAGTTTGGAAGGGCAAGCAAGAAATCACCAGCTATAAGAGGAAAGACCCCCACTCTTTGGACAATCGTCAGTTGACGAACGACCTGAATGAGTTTTACTGCAGGTTTGAAAATCAGAAACGTAACACTGGTACCCCTTCCCCAACAAACACAGCCAGACCCCAGTCTGCAAAGAATGGACCCTGCACCCTCTCCTTCCCATTCACCACTTCACACCTACTTAAGGCAAGACTCCAGTATGAAAAGAGTGGACAAAAAGAGTGGACAGAGCAACCTCATCTACTGCATCCGCTGCTCTAGATGTCAGCTGATCTACATCGGTGAGACCAAGCGTAGGTTGGGCGACCGTTTCGCCGAACACCTCCGCTCAGTCCGCAATAACCTACCTGATCTCCCGGTGGCTCAGCACTTCAACTCCCCCTCCCATTCCCAATCCGACCTCTCTGTCCTGGGTCTCCTCCATTGCCAGAGTGAGCACCAGCGGAAATTGGAGGAACAGCACCTCATATTCCGTCTGGGGTCCTTGCGTCCCCTTGGCATCAACATTGAATTCTCCCAATTTGGCTAGCCCGTGCTGTCCCCTCCCCCCCTCCCCTTCCTTCACCCTCTAGCTGTCTCCTCCCATCCGCCCGCCCTCGGGCTCCTCCTCCTCCTCCCTTTGTCCTTCTTTCTTTCCCCACCCCCTATCAGTCTGAAGAAGGGTTTCGGCCCGAAACGTCGCCTATTTCCTTCGCTCCATAGATGCTGCTGCACCCGCTGAGTTCCCCCAGCAATTTTGTGTACCTTTGAAAAGAGTGGACCCTTTCCCACCCCCACCAACACTTCACACCCACTCACAGCCTGACCTCAGTCTGCAAAGACTGGGCCCTTCAACACCCACCCCACTCCAATCACCACTTCACACCCAATTACTCATTTTTAACCAGTCCCTGCCTGCTTCAAAGTCTCCACTATTGTCCCTGTACCCAAAAAGATAAGGAATACTGGTCTTAACGACTACAGGCTTGTCGCACTGACCTCTGTAGTCATGAAGACTGTTGAAAGGCTTGTGCTGGCCATGCTGAAAAATATCACAATCCCTCTGCTGGACCATCTGCATTTTGCATATTGGGCCAATAGATCTGTGGATGATGCAGTCAATCTGGGCCTGCAGTTCATCCTCCAGCACCTAGACCGCCAGGGAACCTATGCGAGGATTTTGTTTTATTGATTTTAGCTCTGCATTCAACACCATTGTGCCAGAGCTACTACGCACCAAACTTTCTGAGTTGACTGTGCCTGAACCCCTCTGTCGGTGGATCACCAGCTTTCTGACAGACAGGAAGCAGCATGTGAGGCGGGAAAGCATATCTCGGACCCGCAATCGCTAAGCATAGGAGCACCGCAAGATGCGTACTCTCCCCTCTCCTCTACTCTCGCCACACCAATGACTGCACCTCCACAGACACCTCTGTCAAGCTTCTCAAGTTTGTGGATGACACAACCCTGATTGGACTGATCCAGGATGGGGATCTCTGTACTCTTTTCAGTTTGACATCTTTCCTATAACATGGTGCCCAGAACTGAACACAATATTCTAAATGCGGTCTCACCAAAGTCTTATACAACTGCAACATGACCTCCCAACTTCTATACTCAATACTCTGACTGATGAAGGCCAAAGTGCCAAAATACTTTTTGACCACCTGATATACCTGCGACACGACCTTCAAGGAACCATGCAACCATCAACCATTCCTCTGTCCACCTGGCTAATTGACCCAGATCCTGCTGCAATCTTTCACAACCATCTTCACTATCTGCAAAACCACTCACTTCTGTATCATCAGCAAACTTGCTAATCTTGCCCTGTTCTGTGACATTTCACAGAGTGCTGGAGTAACTCAGCGGGCCAGGCTGAGTATAGAAGTTGGGAGGTCATTTTGCAGTTGCATAAGAAGTTGGTGAGGCCGCATTCAGAGTGTTGTGTTCAGTTCTGGGCACCATGTTATAGGAAATATGTCATCAAACTGGAAAGGGTACAGTGAAGATTTACGAGGATATTGCCAGGACTAGAGGGCCAGAGCTATAGGGAGAGGTTGAGTAGGCTGGGACTCTATTTCATGGAGCACAGGAGGATGAGGGATGATCTAATAGAGGTGTATAAAATCATGATTTGAATAGATATGGTTGACTCTTTTGCCCAGAGTAAGTGAATCGAGGACAAGAGGACATAAGTTTAAGGTGAAGGCAAAAGATTTAATAGGAATCTGCGGGGTATGTTTTTCACACAAAGGGTGGTAGGTGTATGGAACAAGCTGCCAGAGGAGGTAGTTGAGGCAGGGACTGTCGCAACATTTAAGAAACAGTTAGACAGGTACATGGATAGGACAGGTTCGGAGGGATATGGATCAAACGTGGGCAGGTGGGACTAGTGCAGATGGGACATGCAGGGCCGAAGGGCCTGTTTCCACACTGTATTACTCTATGACTCTATCTAACTTTCCCTCTCAAACCCATTCTCCTGCCTTCTCCCCATTACCTCTGACACCCGTATCAATCAAGAATCTATCAATCTCCTCCTGAAAAATGTCCATTGACTTGACCTCCACAGCTGTCTGTGGCAATGAATTCTACAGTTCACCACCCTCTGACTTAAGAAATTCCTGCTCATCTCCTTCCTAAAGGAATGTCTTTTAATTCTGAGGCTGTGGCCACTGGTCCTAGACTCTCCCACTAGTGGAAACATCCTCTCCAAATCCACTCCATCCAGGTTTTTACCAGGCTGGGACAGACTGCAACAGCTTCACACCGTGTCCCAAAGCTTGTGTCCTGTCCTGCATCACCCAAGGCAGCAGAGACGTTATAGGAGAGGGCAAGCACCATAACAAAGTAGCTCACGATGGTTTGGGTAACATTTAGGAATGTCTATGCATGTCACATCATGAATATTATTGAAGAACGGTCTTGACCCGAAATATAATCTATACCTTTTCTCCAGAGATGCTGCCTGACCCACTGAGTTACTCCAGCACTCTGTGACATGTCACCTATCCATGTTCTCCACAGATGCTGTCTGACTCGCTGAGTTACTCCAGCACTCTGTGAAATGTCGCCTATTCATATTCTGCGCAGATGCTGCCTGACCCACTGAGTTACTCCAGCACTTTGTGTCTATTTTCCCTTCACCCATCTGCCCAAGTCCACTCTCCCCCCTCCTTTCCTTTGTTCCTTTCCACCCATAAACCTCTCTCTGCCTTTACATTTCACTCCTCTTTCAAATCTGCTCTACTTATCTACATGCATTTTTCTTCTTCACTTTTTAGTCATAGAATGATGCAGTGTGGAAACAGGCCCTTCAGCCCAACTTGCCCACACCGACCGACATGTCCCATCTAAACTAGTCCCACTCACACGCGTTTGGCCCATATCGATCTAAATCTGTCCTATCCATGTACGTGTTCAAATGTCTGTTAAACATTAGGATAGTCCCAGCCTTAACTACCTCCTCTGGCAGCTCGTTACATACACCCAGCACCCTTTGTGTGAAAAAGCTACCTCTCAGGTTCCTGTTAATTTCTGAAATATTGGTCATAAATTTGGTGCAAAAATGCTCAAAAATAAGGCTCAGAATGCATCAAAAACCCCTGAGCTTCCAGGGCCCTTAAGCGGGCCTTGGACCCTGGCATCGAGGGACTTCACGCTCGTGATGTGCGCAGCACGCGCATTATTTCACATTAAGTTTTTTGTAATCCTGTCATGCCACCCCTCTTTTTGAAAAGCTTCGTACGGGCCTGATAGAAGTTGAGCGATTTGTGAAGCCAGAAAAGGGAATATTGGTGCAAGAGAGGAGGAGGAGGGGGAGAAATAGGTGCCTGTCCAGTTGGGGCACAGGGAAGAGAGTGGGGAAAATAACACGGGGGGGAAGGTGGGGGGGTTGGGGATGTAAGTTAGTTACCTAAAATTGGAGGATTGAATGTTCATGCCATTAGCTTCTAAGCTTTCCAAGCGGATCATAATATTTTGATCCTCCAGTTTGCCTGTGAGCCTCACTCTGGCAATAGAGGAGGCCCAGGACAAAAAGTTCAGTATTACAGTTACAATTTAGTTTATTGTCACGTGTACCAAGCCATCTGGACAGCAGAGAGACAATACATGATTACACAATACACAATACAAATCGAGCCATTTACAGTGTATGGATACATGATAATGGAATAACGTTTAGTGAAAGTAAGAAATGTTGCTGTAGAAATAGAGATTTAAGAATGTGGAGCGATTGTAATATGAGTTTGTAGATCTGCTTTTGTGGCTAGCACACAAATAGTCGCCTGGGTTGGCCACCATCTTGGAAGCAGAGGGCGTATGGGATTGTGGATTGGGGGGGTGTGGGGGGGGGGGGGGTGAGTTCAAATGGTTAGCAACTGGGAGATCCGGTGGGCCTTAGCAGACTGCAAACAAGAGGAATAGCACCTCATGGAATCACCAAATGCAATACAGCATAGCATGTACGGTCATGCACTTTGGTAGAGAGGATAAAGGCAGAAAATACTTTCTAAATGGAGAGATATAACCATATAACAATTACAGCATGGAAACAGGCCATCTCGACCCTTCTAGTCCGTGCCGAACACGTATTCTCCCCTAGTCCCATATACCTGCACTCAGACCATAACCCTCCATTCCTTTCCCGTCCATATAACTATCCAATTTATTTTTAAATGATAAAAACGAACCTGCCTCCACCACCTTCACTGGAAGCTCATTCCACACAGCCACCACTCTCTGAGTATAGATGTTCCCCCTCATGTTACCCCTAAACTTCTGTCCCTTAATTCTCAAGTCATGTCCCCTTGTTTGAATCTTCCCTACTCTCAGTGGGAAAAGCTTATCCACTTCAACTCTGTCTATCCCTCTCATCATTTTAAAGATCTCTATCAAGTCCCCCCTTAACCTTCTGCGCTCCAAAGAATAAAGCCCTAACTTGTTCAACCTTTCTCTGTAACTTAGTTGCTGAAACCCAGGCAACATTCTAGTAAATCTCCTCTGTACTCTCTCTATTTTGTTGACATCCTTCCTATAATTAGGCGACCAAAATTGTACCCCATACTCCAGAATTGGCCTCACCAATGCCTTGTACAATTTTAACATTACATCCCAACTTCTATACTCAATGCTCTGATTTATAAAGGCCAGCACACCAAAAGCTTTCTTTACCACCCTATCTACATGAGATTCCGCTTTCAGGGAACTGTGCACAGTTATTCCCAGATCCCTCTGTTCACCTGCATTCTTCAATTCCCTACCATTTACCATGTACGTCCTATTTTGATTTGTCCTGCCAAGATGTAGCACCTCACACTTATCAGCATTAAACTCCATCTGCCATTTTTCAGTCCACTCTTCCAACTGGCATAAATCTCTCTGTAGACTTTGAAAATCTACTTCATTATCCACAACCCCACCTATCTTAGTATCATCTGCAGACTTACTAATCCAATTTACCACACCATCATCCAGATCATTGATGTACATGACAAACAACAGTGGACCCAACACAGATCCCTGTGGCACCCCACTAGTCACTGGCCTCCAACCTGACAAACAACCATCCACCATTACTCTCTGGCATCTCCCATTCAGCCACTGTTGAATCCATCTTGCTACTCCACCATTAATACCCAACCATTGAACCTTCTTAACCAACCTTCCATGAGGAACCTTGTGAAAGGCCTTACTGAAGTCCATATATACAACATCCACTGCTTTACCCTCATCAATTTCCCGAGTAACCTCTTCAAAAAATTCAAGAAGATTAGTCAAACATGACCTTCCAGGCACAAATCCATGTTGACTGTTCCTAATCAGACCCTGTTTATCCAGATGCTTATATATATTATCTCTAAGTATCCTTTCCATTAATTTGCCCACCACTGACGTCAAACTAACAGGTCTATAATTGCTAGGTTTACTCTTAGACCCCTTTTTAAACAATGGAACAACATGCGCAGTACGCCAATCCTCCGGCACTATTCCCGTTTCTAATGACATTTGAAATATTTCTGTCATAGCCCCTGCTATTTCTACACTAACTTCCCTCAATGTCCTAGGGAATATCCTGTCCGGACCTGGAGACTTATCCACTTTTATATTTCTCAAAAGTGTCAGTACTTCCTCTTCTTTGAATCTCATAGTTTCCATAGCTACTCTACTTGTTTCCCTTACCTCACATAATTCAATATCCTTCTCCTTGGTGAATACCGAAGAAAAGAAATAAGATGATTTAGAAATCGGAGGAGCAAAGGGACTTGGGCGCGCTGGTGCAGAATTCCCAAGAGGTTAATTTGCAGGTTGAGTCAGTGGTAAAGAAGGCAGATGCAATGCTAGCATTAATTTCAAGGGGACTAGAATATTAAAGCAAGGATGTAATGCTAAGGCTTTATAAGGTGCTGGGTAGGCCATAACTGGAATATTGTGAGCAGTTTTGGGCACGATATCTGAGGAAGCATGTGTAGGCATCCAAAGGAGGTTTACTCAAATGATCCCAGGGATGCTTGGGTTAAAGTATGAGGTATGTTTGGTGGCTCTGGACCTGTACACACTGAAGTTTGGAAGGATGAGAGGTTATCTCATTGAAACCCATCGGGTAATGAAAGGCCTAGATAGTGGATGTAGAAAGGATATTTCCAGTAATGGGAAAGTCATGATCCAGAAGGCACAGCCCCAGAATAAAAGGACGTACTAATGGAATGGTAAGGAGGAAACACTTCTTTAGCCAGAGGGTGGTGAATTGGTCAAATTCATTGGTCAAATTCATTGGTCAAATTCATTGGTCAACACTGGAGGCCAAGGCATTGGGTAGTATTAAAGTGGAGAGTTTCTTGATTAGTAAGGGCATCAAAGGTTATGGTGAGAAGGTAGGAGAATAAGGTTGAGAAGGTAGGTAAGAGAAATTGTCAAATTGCAGAAATTATAATGCTAACATATTTTGACACTTTTCTACCATTTTTTATATTTTCATTCTTTAAAGGCACTTGGTTTTAATTATGCACGTTTGATATGGGTAAAATAAATTATTTGTGTGTTTTGTCATTTTTGCATGTTTGAAAACTTGGACAACACAACTGATGGTCACTTGAGCTGTTTGTTTGCTGAAAGTTCAAATTGAGTGATACCCATAATGATAATAGGGATTTTTGTTTGACTATGTTGTGTGACTTGCTAGATTTGTTTAGGTAGTTGGTAATCCCAGTGTTAAATTTCAGGCATCCTGATTAAATAATTCAGTTTTCATCTTTCCCTATGTTTATATGTATTGTATTACAACAATGTAATGAGACTAATAAAACTATTTTGGCATCACAATTACAGACAATTCCAATTATTATTTATAATTTAGTCAAATCAATAGGATTAATAAATACAATGTAAAATACATTGCAACTGAGCATTAAATGTTTAGTGAAGGGATTCTGCTGAACCTGCGTTTTGGAACCTTTTTGTTATCACCATGAATATTGCCACTTTTCCTGGGCTAAATATTAACACCATTTCTGCATTTTAATGTACACAAGTCGATTAAAACATTATCAAATACTATGTTAGTGTTCTAACATATAATTTGGTTATGCCTTTATTTAGCATTTCTTTATGACAATCCAAATATTTCTGTATTTTATCATAATTCAAAAAAATGTTTAAACTATAACCTCACACAACATAAATATTGATGAGTACCTTCCCAAGTTTGTTTCCTGTGTTCAACTTTACAATTTTGGTATTTTGGTACAATATTCATAGGTATTATTTAACCAAGTGAACATTTATTTGAATTATAAATCTGTTTTTGAGTCCATGCAAATTCATACCAATTTTGTGCTTCCAAGAAAACTAACTCGGATAGTCTTTGTTCCTGTTGAAATAAATCTCTGAAATATATGCATGGGTGTACAAAGGAACTTCTTTTAATTAGATTTACTGGTGACTGGATTGATCATTGCTATCAACGATCTTGGTCAACAGTTCAAAGATGACTGTTTTCGTATGAACATATACTTCCCCATTTAACATCAAAATGTTATTTAATTTCAATTTATATAAATTAATAAAACTAACCTGAGTAGATTTATTTGTCTGCGTAGATCTTGTTTTGAATTACCATTGAAAATGTATAAGAGGATTTCTGGAAATTAACAGGAATGAATTGCACTAAAATCATTTTGCACATACTTTCACAAGGATAGAAAACTTACCACTTGATGTTTTGAAATAATTAATTTAGTAGCAACAGCAACACTCCAAATTACTATTGGCATCCATCTTGGGAATCACTGAAGGCACGATTGGGTGTCGATTTACTGGCCCACCTCGATACTGATTGAAACTAAAGGACGATATATTGGAAGATATGAGTCTACCTAATAATTTTAAGAAAGTAATTGGTTTATTTCTCAGATATGTTATGTTAAGGACTATGCAAAGAAAGGATACAGTAATTTGTCTTTTTGAAACCAATTCCATTTAATATCTTTATTTTGTTTGTATCATCTTAACAAAAGCATTGCCCATTTTTCTCAACTGAACATCAGTCAATCACTTTCTGTGGTTAAAAAATTTCATTCTGAACATTTAGTATGAAATAGAATGTAAATTAACATTGCCAGCTGAATAAAATATAGAAGATAGGTTTCTTCGTAAATGACCTAAGGAGACAACGTTGCACCACCAACATCCTTCAGCTTTGAAGTCTTGAGTTTACAATTTTGACAGTAAATAGTTACAATGATTACAAGAGGAATATTTCAGTATCTCTATGTTTTAGTAATTGTGCTGCTCTATACCCATCCTGCTTCCTGCTAGTTCGGGGCAGCCGTATCCCTCGACCTAGCGTAAGTCAGGGCTGCAGCAGGGATGCAAGCCGTGAGAGCAGCCGGGACACCAGTCCTGTTCGAGCCTTTACTCCACTTGGTAAGTAAGAGTCCTCACTTAATGCATGGCTACCCATTTTACTTTCATCACCATCCAGCTAGTAGTTCTAGATGGCTGCATTGTCCTATCCATTTGGTATTCATTTTAGAGCAACCCTTTCTATTCATTTCCAATAATTCAATGTAACATTGAGCGTCTTAATTAGTTGTGGCTACGCATTAAGGTAGTTTAATTGCATTGCTCTATGCTTGTTGGATTCTGTATCTGGTTGGGAACTGCAAGTTAAATAACTTCCAGCCAAGAATTTCACAATTAATTGTTCATCGTATTCATCAGACAGCTGACAACTTGAAAAACTCCTTAACATCCGTACAATTTCAAAAATATGGCAACGTTTTCAGTGCGGAATGATATGAAGTAGAAAGTGAAAGATTTATGAAATGGAACATTTTAACACATGAATTGATTCATTCCTGTTATTAAAGTTTTATACTGGCATGGAAAAAAAAATTCCACTTTGCTAATCCCTTGACTCTGTTGAATAAGAATATTAACATTGTCCTTTACAGTTGATTTGCAAAAACGGGAAAGCATTGAATTTTTCATTATGTTGTAAATCACATCTTAAATTTTGACAGACAATATTTATCAGACAATAATATATATGATTTCATGCAGAAGGCACCCCTTTAATTACTCTTGATAATTATTGGAGAATAGCATGAATCATCAGAGGTGGTCATTTATAAATCTATTTGCATTTCTAAGCCACCTGTTAATATTTAGAATGGACATGTCTGTTTATCATGGTTAGGTTTAACAAATACTAAATGGCTTGATTTTTATTTTAGTAGCTTTGCCCAGCATGGCAAAATGGGTGCCTTCCATAAGTCAAAATTTACTGTAAGGAATTTGCCTTGCTTTACACAATACAACATGTTGTTTCTGCAGTCATACACACAAAAAAGAACCAAGACACAACACAATTTACACAAACATCCATCACAGCGCATCTCCTCGCTGTGATGGAAGGCAAAGACATCTCTCCCCTGCACTTCCCATTCCCCTCCCGATGTCAGAGTCAAAGTCAAAGCCCCTGGTGGGCGATGGTAATTGTCCCGCGGCCATTTACGCCACGCCGGGTGATGCAAGGCCACGCTCCGGGTCTTGGTGTTGGAGCCCCCGGCGGGCGCTAGCAAAGTCACGCAGCCATTCCAAGCCGCGCGGGGCGGTGATGTAAGGCCCCACTCCAGGTACTCTTCAACCCCGCAACTCGGGCGGGTGAAGTCGCCGTTGCGGAAGCCCCGAAAAGCGGTCTCCCAGCAGGGACCCGCGGGCTCCCGGTCAGACCGGCGGTAAGCCTCCGAATCTCCGGGGTCAGGTCGCAGCAGCGCGCCACCACCGCTCCCCCCGCTCCGAACTTGGCCAGCTCCGCGATGGTGAGTAGGTCCGCAGGCTCCGCGAGTGGAGCCCTAGGTCGTTCCTGCTGGAGGCCGCTACACGGTGCTAGGCCCCAACAACAACGGAGACCCGACAGAAAAAAGGTCGGGTTCTCCGTGCAGGGGATAGATTTTTAAAAGTTTCCCCCACCCCCCGCCCCCCGCCCCCCCACACACATACCCACACACATACACAAAAAAAATTAATAAAAACTACATTCAAACAAGACAAAAAATAATAAAAATACAGACGGACTGCAGAGGCCGCTGTGACGTGAGTCGCGCCGCCCACCGAACTTTATCGAATATACTTATGATCTTTTGCAAACAATGTGGCATTTTCTTTGAATGGAACACTTAACAAATCAGATGGACATAGTAATGCACAAGAGCAAAACAATGATTATTATGCAAAATCAGGTATGAACAGAAAAATGGAGGAGAAAAATTATGGTTAAGAGAGTACAAAAATGTTCTTAAATATTTTTTTCAAATCTCCAAAAATGAAAAGTTAAGTTTTGTGATCATTTGGCAAGAATCATGCCAGAATAATATTTTCTTACCTCATGAACTGAGTCCATATGTACCAGAATTTCATAGCAATAAACCAATTGGAATATTGAGTCAGGTGGAGAAACTTTTTTTTTGCGCTGTTGATATCATGACAAGCAAATAGGACAATTTGTGGATTCCCGACATGTGCACTTCACAGAAGTTGCTGCCTTATTTTTTTCAAGAATAACATTGAGGCAAATTATTACCATAACCTGTCATTTTAGAGTTCTCATTTGAGATTACTTGTTTAACCTTAGTATATATAACCTTCATTGAAAATATCTGATATTGTACATGTTTCTTTCACAGTTCCCCAGCTATTGTGTTAAGTTTCATGGGGTTGAGAGTGATTTAATTGGAATGTTGCATATTATTGTAAAACTTGAGTAAGGAAGTTTAATATTTACAAATTCATTAAATGTTTAACCAAAATAAAGTGGCACTATTTCATAGACAAGTTTCATGTTTAAGTAACTTGCAGGTTCAATGTTTGATAGAGGCACTGTATTGAGTAAAAATGCATTTGGGGTCACATTTGTTATGTACTAATTGCAGAAGCAGTGGCAATATTCCAATATTTGAATTGGAATGTATTTGTTCTTGCACAAAGGTGAAAGGAATTATTCATTATGGTAGTTATACAAGCATTTACAAGCATTTAAATTTTGAGTACATTTCTGTTATTGAATTGGCTGGTATGTTATGTGTAATAATTTTTCATTAAACAAATTCATATTTAACTGGATACTCATTTTATTATATTAATGATTTATTTTATGTTTCCAAATAGAGTGTACTTCATGCTCTTTTCCAATTTTAAAAGCTGTAATTTGAAGATCAAATTAGACCCCATTACAGTAGAACGCTGAGGCAATTATTTGTGGGTGATTTTATCCTTTCAGTTTGCACAAAGTATTTCAAGTTCAATTTATATATGTTTAAGATTTAAATCTGATCGTTTCAAACGTTGAAGTGAGCTAATTCTGAAAGCGACCAAATATTTGATGGATTCCGTGAATGTTTAAAATTATTCCTGAAGTGGATAGGGAAAGACAAACTAAAGTAAAGTAAAGTATTCTTTATTGTCATTCAGACATTTCAGTCTGAATGAAATTTTATACCTTGCAGTCATAACATAGAATAAAATAACAAAACGCACACTTAACACAGTTTAACATCCACCACAGTGAGTCTACCAGGCACCTCCTCACTGTGATGGAAGGCAAAAGTCTTAAAGCCTTGTCTCTTCCCTCCTTGTTCTCCCTCTGCGTTGAGGCGATTCAGGCTTCCGATGTTGAGACCCCGCTGGGTGATGGTAAGTGCAGCGGCCGCATCCGAACTCCGCGAATGGGCCGGTTCAAACTCCGCGGCCCGGGGCGGTCGAAGCTGCCGAAGCTGCCACCCTCCAGTCCAGCGGACGAAGCTGTTGTTGTGGGAGCTCCGGAGAACCGGTCACCAACCTGGGACCTGCGAGCTCCCGACGATGTCGTCCACTGGGCCCGCGGCCGAGCCTCTGAGGCTCCGAAGTCGGGTCACCACCGGCGCAATGCCACCACAGCCCCGAAGTCGGCCAGCCCGCGTTGGAAAGTCCTGGCTTTGCCTCCGGAGCCTCGAGGTCGGTCCCAGTTGGAGGCCGCCAGCTCCGCGATTAGGCCTCAGCGCAGACCGAGACGGAGACAGGGGATACGACAAGAAAAGGTCGCATCCCCCCGAAGGAGGAGACTAAAAACAGTTTCTCCCACCACCCCACACATACACAACTAAAATAAACGAAATAAACTAAACAACAGGACAAAAGAAAAAAAAATAGACTGCAGGTGAGCCGCAGCTGCTTGGGCAGCGCCGCCACTTCCTAGCCAACTAATTGACATGTTGGCGTTTATAACAAGAGGAGTTAAGTATCGGAGCAAAGAGGTTCTCCTGCAGTTGTACAGGGCCCTAGTGAGACCACACCTGGAATATTGTGTGCAGTTTTGGTCCCCTAATTGGAGGAAGGACATTCTTGCTATTGAGGGAGTGCAGCGTACGTTTACTAGGTTAATTCCCGGGATGGCGGGACTGTCATATGCTGAGAGAATGGAGCGGCTGGGCTTGTATACTCTGGAGTTTAGAAGGATGAGAGGGAATCTTATTGAAACATATAAGATTATTAAGGGTTTGGACACGCTAGAGGCAGGAAACATGTTCCCGATGTTGGGGGAGTCTAGAACCAGGGGCCACAGTTTAAGAATAAGGGGTAAGCCATTTAGAACAGAGACGAGGAAACACTTTTTCTCACAGAGAGCGATGTTCATCTTCTTCAAATTGATCACTACCTCATTAATTCATAACATTCATGCAAATGGATGCATAGTGATACAGCGGGTAGAGCTGCTGCCTCACAGCACCAAAGACCTGGGTTCTATCCTGACCTCAGGTGCTGTCTGTGTGGAGTTTGCACGTTTCACCTGTGACCTCTTCCGGTTTCCTCCCACATCCCCAAAATGTGCAGGTTTATGGTTTAATTGGCGTCTGTCAATTGTTCCTAATGTGTAGGCGGTGAATGAGAAAGTGGAATAACATAGAATTGATGTGAACTAATGATTGGCGTGGACTCGGCTATCGAAGGGCTTATTTCAATGCGGTATCAGTCAATTCAGTCAGAAATCCAAACCATCTAAATAGCAATATTCAAAACAATGCACCATTATATTATTGTAGTAGATAATGACATTTATAATTCTGACTGTGTAGCAGTTTTCCTATTATTCATCAGTGTGTATCTGCATAAACTTGTAATTACCCAAGGCACTTTCTTGTTCTCCGCTGAAGACTTCAATTATGGTTTATTGTTTCATTACGTAAGCCAAGTTGCACTTGGAGAATATGAACCATATAGGCTGACATAGTTTAGCTCAGTCTAGTTCTTGCTCTTTATTATAATGGATGCACTTGCAGGAGAAATTGTTTAACAGCAACTGAGCAAAAACTCTGCCTGATTGTCCATATTCCTAGTTAGAATACTCCACAACTGACTGTGGTATTTATTGACTGCACAAACTAAGACTATAATTTTCTGGGTACTTTTGACTGAACTCCTCATATGACAAACCTGCTATATTTTATGTGGGAATGTGCCAATCAAGCAATGGAAGACATTGGTTAGCTTGGTTAGCAATGTTCGAAGTCAATTTGAGCAGTGAAAATTTACCAATGCATTAATATTTGACTGTGATAGAGGGCTTGCCAATGTAATAGACAAGGTTTATGTCATCCTATACTTACAGCTTCCAGACATCACTCCAGATCCACTGGTGCTCTCTACAGCTCAGATACATACTCAACTTCAGGTGAAAAGGGGGATCACAGCATGCAAACTGTGCCGTGCAAACATTTCATTTTGACTTCTTGGTTGGCATGTTCCTAAATTTATCATCTTTATTTTCTCATCAAACTGGTTGATTGTATCTTTGAAATGTTAATTTGGTTACAAAACTGTTTAAATATGTGCATTGCTGTAGAGATATTTATATTAATTATCTGTTTTTTAAAAATCTGACCTCTGCACTATGTTCTTTTTTACTCCTCCCAAGTAAGTGATCTCTGCACAATATTGAAATATAAAACTTGGATATGAAAACAAACAAGTGCATAAGGCTTAAAGTGTGAAGGGGAGAATTTATAGGGGACGAGTGGGGCATGTTTTTTTATACAAATATGGTAGGTCAGCACTGTGGTGCAACAGTAGAGTTGCTGCCCTACAGCGCCGGAGGTCCAGGTTCGAACTCCTGTACGGACTCTGTGCCTGGAACATGCTGCCAGGAGTAATGGTGGAAGCAGATACAATAGCATGTTTAAGATACTTTTAGATGGGCACATAAATACACAGGCAATGGAGAGATACGGATCACCAGTAGACAGAGGAGATTAGTTTAATTTTCATAATTTTGATACAGACATCACGATCTGAAGGGTATCTTCTTGTGCTGTACTGTTCTATGTTCAAGATTACTCCCTTGCTTTAACAGTTAGTTTGTATAAAACCATAAAGTCTCTGCCTTTTCCGTGGCCTTTCCATGTAACTGTTTTTAATTGACTGAACAGGAATGTAATCCATCATATTTCATGATGGAATTGCCACATACTGTAGATTACATCATAGCACCATCACAGAACATTGTTGTCCATTTCATAGCACAACAGGTTTTTTTTACAACAAATTGCACTATGTGCAAACTGACAGAATAAGCTAAAACAATTTAATATTTTCTTTAATATCTTTGTGCCTTTTGTATGCATTTACAAACTGTTATGCATGTGACCATTTGTTCTGTTTCAGTTTATTTTCCTCCAATAATCCTAACTGATATATCATTTCTTTTTTTAACGTTTCTGTACAACTGGGGAAATAAGAACTTATGAGTGTTTTAATTGTTTTTCTTTCTTGCTATTGAACAGTCGGGTCTGATCGTTATGGGTTTAATCACTCAAGTAAATTGTCTGCATCGGTGAGTGCCATGCGAGTCCTCAATACAGGATCTGATGTAGAGGAAGCTGTTGCAGATGCATTGGTATGTATTGCTTATTTGTATGTTAGTTATTTTCCATTAATCATCTGAATTAAAAGTTGTGTTGCAAAATATCAGCCATCACAAAATATTTTTCAAGGTTGAAGTTTATTTGTCACATGCACCAAGTAAGGTACAGTGAAATGAATTACCATGCAGCCATACATTCAAAAAGAGCACAATACACTATAGAATTTAACGTAAACATCCATCACAGTGGAATCAACATTCTTCACTGTGATGGAAGGCAATAACGTTCAGTCAATCTGCCTCCTTTGTTCACCGTGGTCAGGGCCATGCACCCTCCGTAGTCGCCGCTACAGACGGCCCGATGTACAAGCCCTCTCGTCGGGACGATCGAAACTCCGACGTCAGGACAGATCGGATCACACACTTGGCGTTCCCGAATCACCCACTTTCTTACCGGAGACTACGGCTTCACAATATTATAGGCCTACCACGGAATAGCTCAACATATTCCATGTTGGAAGTGAACAGATTGAGGACAGAAACCATGAGGACATTATTTTATCATCAGTGTTGCGAATTGCCTAGTGTTGTTTATTATCATTAATTCATGACTGCTGCATGATTTTTTTTTTTTCATTGACAGCATTTTACTAGATATGAGCTTAATTTCAATAATTACTCACCTTCCACAAGGGGTCGAGAAGTATATCTCAGTTTAGTTTACTTTCCTGCTTTACCCATAATACTCCCTGCATTGAAATAAACACACTTCAGCCCATCAGTCACATTGTTGCTGAGATATAGCTATTCCATCAGAATGACCGATGAACACAAGAAAATAGGAGTAAAAGGACACCTGCCCTCTGAAGCTGCCATGCCATTAAATATAGCCCTGGTTGATATACCACAAGCCCCACCCCCTCCTCTGTTCCACACTGCCATAGCTCGAATCCTCCAAACTGACAAAAAATCCTGCTGTCACTCTAAATATTTCTAATAATCTAGCTTCCACAAATATACGGGACAGAGAATTCCAGAGGTCCATTTCTCTCTGCGCAAAGAAATTTCCACGTACCTCAGTTTTAAATGACTGCCACTTATCTTGAAATTATGTTCCTATATTCAAGTCTCTCCCACGTGAAAATATCCCAACGTTGATCCTGTATTACCCTCTTAGGCTCAATGTCAATAAGATCATCATACTGTATTCAATAAGATCACCCCTCATTCATCTAATGTCCAAAGAATACACATGCGACTTGCTTAGACCTCTGTCATCAAGGTCAAGGCAGTTGGAACACAAAGTGTCCCGGTAAGTTGTATATTATTTTGGCTTCGAAGCATAGTGCTGCTCCTCCATCATCTTTGGGTCTAAATCTTGGAACTCATTACCCAGCAGCATTGTGTGAGTATCTTCATGAGAAGGAATGGAGGACTTCTAAATGATGGTTCACCATCACCTTCTCAAAGTTAGAGGTGGACAATAAAAAAGCACTTGCGCTCAACAAATGTATTTAAAATTGGAGTTTATAAGCATTCTTTAATGACACATTTCAAATATTGACATATTTCCAAGGATCTGCCTCAACCGCTGGTTTATTCCCAGTAACCTTTGACCACCAATATAGAGTTCGAAAACTAGTGCTTGACATTTTAGAATTAAATGAGATATATGCTGGATCCAGGACCTCAAAAGGATGACTTTACTTTTAAAATTTAAGCTGGTTTATTTTTGCCATTCTATAAAATTCAGTGTTTGAATTTGGTGTGAGCAAGTTGTTTTTGATTTTCATTCATTTGCATGTGTAGCTCTTCAAATTCCTACCTTTTTGGTTTCTGTTTTGTGTGGTTGTTTCATAATTATACCTGTATAAATATTACTAACGAATCATAATCTTACCGTTTTGATGTTTTTTTCCAAAAATTGCCTTCAGCTCCTAGGAGACGTAAGGAGTAAGGTAGAGATATATTTCTTTCCATGGCAATTTGTGAATGAAGAATTTAATGTCATGCTTTAGGAATTTTTCAATAATCAAATTCAACGTTCTGACGATATCTTAATATTCTGCTGTCTTAAGACTTGAAATATTTAGCAGTTAGATTTCGAACCTTTAACTTAAATGTAATCCTGAATCATACCAACATCCTTTGATGGTGTAATGGTGAATACATTAAAGTTACAAGAGGTATTGTTCACATAAACGTACCACACATTGCTGTTGATGTGAACAACTAAAGTTGATGAATAATGTGTAGGAAGAAACTGTAAATGCTGGTTTAAACCGAAGATAGACATAAAATGCTAGAGTAACTCAGCAGGACAGCCAGCGTCTCTGGAGAAACGGAATGGATGACGTTTCGGGTCGAGACCCTTCTTCGCTCCTGTCAGCCTGCCAGTTCAGTCTGAAGAAGGGTCTTGACCCGAAACGTCACCCATTCCATCTCCTCAGAGATGCTGCCTGTCCCAGTGAGTTACTCCTGCATTGTGTGTCTATAATAGAATGGAATTAATGTGTGCTTGACAGCCTTGCTGGTATTGAGATTTATTCTGTACTGCATTGATGAGGTAAAGTGTTGCATAACCTTCATGGCTTGTCAACTTAATTAGCCCAGTGTAGTTTTCTCCTTGCTCATTTATCAGAAGTTACATTCATTGAAAGTGTTTTGAAACAAAAAAAAAATGTTAATACTCTTTTTTCTGTGAAGCATGATGTGAATGTATCACTAGTACGGTAGGGATGAAAGGCATGACCAAACATGGGTAGATAGCACTAGCTGAAATGAGGCACCTTGGTTAAGTGACCCAAAGGGTCTGTTTTTGTGCTGTTTGAAACTAAAGCTGTAATTAAACAGCAATCCTTAAGGAACACAATTATTTTGCTTCAGGTGAAAGCTGAGAAAGCTGTTGAGAATGAGACAGTTGTTAAGAATTAAATTGATAGGGTACAGAGAGGTAGTGAGCATTGACCTGGAATTTGAGATTTACAAAGAGCAATTGCAATGACAATTAGCTTTAAAATAATTCCAACATGTTGGTAATTAGACTGTGAAACTAAGGGAACCAGCTAAAGAAGGTAACACAAGTTAACTTCCCATTTCTACTTTATGAAGTGGTAATGTAAAAATTGCCACAAAGGCTGGAGTGTGAATACTTTGCAGCATTAATTAAATTTGTGAAACTTTGCGTGCTGTAGATTTTTTCCATGAAGTGTTACTTTTGAAATGAAATTATGTTCTACCAAGTCAAGTCAGGTTTATTCGTCACATACACATCCGAGATGTGCAGTGAAATGAAAAGTGGCAATGCTTGCAGATTTGTGCAAAAAACTACTAAACAGAATGGAACAGAATCACATATTCACATACTACGTATTTGTGGGAAGAAAAAAAAAGAAAAAAACAGCTATTTTAAAAAGACAGCACACAACAGTAGATTGGTACAGTAAAGTTAGTCCCTGGTGAGATAGGAGTTTACAGTCCTAATGGCCTCTGGGAAGAAACTCCTACTCATCCTCTCTGTTTTCACAGCATGGCAACTTTTTGCCGGACTGTAGCAGCTGGAACAGTCCGTTGCTGGGGTGGAAGGGGTCCCCCATAATGTTGCTGGCTCTGGATCTGCACCTTCTGATGAATAGTTCCTGCAGGGGGGCGAGTGTAGTTCCCATAGTGCGTTCGGCCGAACGCACTACTCTCTGCAGAGCCTTCTTGTCCTGGGCAGAGCAGTTCCCAAACTAAATCTTGATGTTTCCGGACAAGATGCTTTCCACAGTCGCTGAGTAGAAGCACTGGAGGATCCTCAGAGACACTCTGAATTTCATCAATTGCCTGAGGTGGTAAAGGCGCTGCCTTGCCTTATTCACGAGTGCTGCAGCGTGTGATGTCCATGTCAGATCCTCATAGATGTAGACTCCCAGGTATTTAAAGCTGCTCACCCTATCCACAGTATCCCCATTTATCCTCAATGGTGTGTACGTCCTCAGATGATGTGCCCTCCTAAATTCCACGATCAGCTCATTAGTTTTTTTGATATTCAAGAGGAGGCTGTTGTCCTGACACCAGAGTGCCAGATCAGCCACCTCTTCCCGGTAGGCCTTCTCATCGTTATCGGAGATCAGGCCCACCACCACAGTGTCATCAGCAAACTTGATTATCGAGTTAGAGCTGAACCTAGCCACACAGTCATGTGTGTACAGGGAGTACAGTAGGGGGCTGAGGACGCAACCCTGGGGGGATCCTGTGCTCAGGGTGAGGGACCGATGTATTTCCGCCCATTTTGACAACCTGGGGCCTGGCGGTGAGAAAGTCCAAGACCCAGGCCCACAGGGGGGTGTTGAGCCCCAATTCCAGCAGCTTCTCGGCCAGTCTGGTGGGGACTATCGTGTTGAAGGTCGAACTGTAGTCTATGAACAGCATCCTCACATAGCCCCCCTTCTGGCTGTCAAGGTGAGCGAGAGCGGTGTGCAAAACCTGGGAGACCGCATCGTCCGTGGATCTGTTCGGATGGTATGCGAATTGTAGCGGGTCCATATTGCGAGGGAGGAAGGCGCAGATGTGTTTCTTGACCAGTCTCTCAAAGCGTTTCATGACTACAGAGGTGAGGGCCACCGGACAGTAGTCATTCGGACAAGCTGGGGAGGCATTTCTAGGTACAGGTACAATGATGGATCTTTTGAAACAGGCAGGGACCACGGACTTGGCCAGGGAGAGGTTGAATATTGTAGTGAGCACCGGAGCTAGCTGCGTAGCGCAGGACTTAAGTACTCGCCCCGAGATGCCATCTGGGCCTACAGCTTTCCTCGTGTTCACCCGTGTCAGAGTCCTCCTCACGTCATGCTCGGCCAACGAGAATGTGTGCACATCCCCAGCAATGGACCTCCCTTCAGCTTCGATAGCCAGTACGCTGGCGGTGTTGTCGTTAGTCGGCAGACCTGGTGTGATGTTGCCCGTCTCGAAACGAGCGTAGAAGGAGTTCAGGTCCTTCAGTTCAAGTTAAACTCATGTAATTCCTGACTTCTGAAATAATATTCTTGTATGAATTTTTAAATAAAACATAAAGCTCATGAGACAGTGGTTGATAAATACAGATTTAAAAGCATACATATTTAGCAGTTAATTTATTTTATGAATTATACAAATGTTCAAGCATCTATTTTAGATGAATGTTAAAGTAAATTCATCAGCACGTGATAATAAGTTGTGATTTGACGTATGGAACGTAAATGAATTTTCAGTTTTTGTGGGAAAACAAATGTGTCTGTTATATCCTGTTACATTACAGAAAAAGCCAACAAGGAAAAGGTACGAATCATATGGAATATACTCAGATGATGATGCCAACAGTGATGCATCTAGTGTTTGTTCTGAGCGTTCGTACAGTTCTCGAAATGGCAGCATCCCGACATACATGAGACAGACTGAAGATGTAGCTGAGGTCCTTAACCGCTGCGCGAGCACCAATTTTTCTGAACGGAAAGAGGGCCTGCTAGGTTTACAGAATTTATTGAAGAACCAACGCACATTAAGGTAGACAAATTAATCAAGTTTACGTTAAGTTTAAAAGTGTGTTGTATTGTAAACTGATCGAAAATTATTGTCTTCTCCACAGTCGTGTTGAATTGAAAAGATTATGCGAAATCTTCACGAGAATGTTTGCAGATCCACACAGCAAGGTATGCCAGGGTAATTTTGCCTTATGTTTTCTTTCTCTATTTCGTTTATGGACATCAATAGCATGCCTAAGAAATTTAACTTTTGGATATTTTGCCAATGCTATTATTTTGAAAGTGGTAACTTTTATTGAAACAATTGTGAAAAAAACTACCAGTTTAAGCTGCCACATCTTTGGTGTTTTAAGTTTTAAACCTCAGTTTTTTTTTAAATAGACATCAAACATTAAAAAAAAAACCTTTGCAACTATTTTTTAAGGAATTGGCCTAATGTCATATTCTCCATTTGGATTTTATTTTAAATTAATATAAGCATCACGAGGTTCAAATGTTGATGGAAAGCATATTTTTTTTAATTACGAGGTTGAATTGTTTCTGTTGATTGCAAAGTTGAATATGAGTATAGTTTCAGAATGTTTGAAAAACGAATGTCATACTCTAATCAAAACACAGTGTTATTCATTTTAGATGTTAATCTTTGTATAATACAGCTAACCTAATTAAATTAATATTCCTCCTTTAAAACGATGGATTCTAAATAAGTTTGAAGAGCAAATGGGCCTATTCCTCTTTAGTGAGGATTTCTAAAGAAGAAAATTGATTGCACTTTAAAATGTTGTCAATATCAGATAATAGTTTTTATAGCACATTAAATGTTCCATCTTAATTGTAAAATATATCCAAGAGATGCATTTTTAAGAATTGACTGGAAGAATACATCACTCCTTTGTTTTGGGGAAAAGCTTTCTTTGATTATATTTTACACTTTGGCAGTCAGTATAACGTTGCTCAATGAACTTTTTACACATTGCTTGGTTGAAACACTATTACCTTTGAATCAGCAGGTTGTATGTTGAAGATCCATTTCAGCAATTGGTCATATAATTTAAGTTGAGACCTCAGTGTAACACTGAGGTAGTTCTGTACCAGCAAACTGCCATGTTTCAGAGGGAAGATTACATCATTTGTCTTCTGGGGTAGAACCAAAAGCTCCTGAGGCATATTTGATAAAAAAGCAGCGGAGTTCTCCCACGCAGCCTGACAAATAGTTATACAGATCAACGTAGAGCATTGAAATAGGTTATTAGGTCATTATTTATTTCCTGGTCGTGGGAGCAGTAGTGAGCTCCTGTGTTCTCACTTTACATGTGTTCTCATTGGTGTGACAGCGATGACGAAAGCACATCTATTTTGGAAATCTCTTCACAATTTCTAATTACGATATTTTGGGATGACTCAAAGGCATGAAAGATCCTGAATAATTGCTATAGTTTCTGTGGTTAATTTCTTGTTGCTGATGGACACCAGATTTCTTCAAACGCAGAAAGTCATCTTCTTATGCGTGTTTTCCATGACCTCCATCTCAATGAAAGTCACATGTTGAAGGTCTCTCAAATCTGTAAAGCTGAGCCAATGGCAATATGAACATTTTTTTTACAAAGAGTTTAAGTGTGAGTCTAGCTATGGGAAGCATTGAGTTGATGTTGGATGGACCACCATTGATCCTTTATGGTGGACCTCTAATTTTTTGTCACTATCAGAAGCATTAAGTTTATATCTTCAATTGCGAGCACTGGTTGATTGAAATAATCTGTAATTCTGGAGAAAAAAAATTGACGTTTGCTTGGTAATTTTGTTGACTACACATTTTAGCACTAATTCATCATGGGTTCCAATGCAGGAGTGAGGCAGGTGAGAGGCTGCAAGTTGGTACAGAAGGTGGTCAGAAGACAGGATAGGCAGAAGCGCAGCAGGAAGGGAGGCAAGACTGTTGGTTTAAGTTACATTTATTTCAATACAACAGGCCTGATGGATAAGACAAATAGGTATGTGTGGCTGGGAAGTTATAGTAATTGCACAAATCTGGCAAAGGGAGGGATAGGACTTGCAGATTAATGTTGCACTACAGATAAAACAGAGGTAGGGGTGAATGAGGAAGTAGCTTGCTTTATTGATCGAGGTGAATGTCAATGCAGTTTTCCATGATGACATTACTGACGGTTCGTCCAGTATGGGTGGAGTTTGAGGTGTAAAAAGGATGGAAACAAGGAATTGCAGATCCTTGCAAGCCCGACCTTCTGCTGCATTTCCGGACATAATGGAGGCTTCCCTGGTGTTTCCTGGCACTGTACTCGCTATACCTGCCATCCTACCTGAGGTGGGGGATTCCCCTGCAACTGGGGATTCCTTTACAATCAGCAGTTCCATTGCTGTTGGGAGATCGCAAGATCCATTTAAATGGATTACTTGTCAGTTACAGCACTGATTTGTGCTTTTTTTTAATCCAAATAAGTTCAGAACTGCTATATTTGATTTTTTGTCGTTGTGCTGCTGCAAAATGTCACCACAGAAGGGCGCCATATTCAAGGAGGTTTATAAAAAAGGATGCAAAGTGCTGGAGTAACTCAGCAGGTCAGGCAGAACATGGTGATGTGATGTTTTGGTAGGGACTGTCGTCAAACTGATTGTAGGGGTGGGGGAAAGCTAGAAGAGAGGTGTTCAGGACAAGGCATGGCAGGTAATGGGTAAACACAGGTGAAGCAGGATTTAGGCAGATGGTTGGACGGCCAGAAATGAAACAGGTCTCTGGCAACCGGAGACCCGGGTTCGATCCCGACTACGGGTGCTGTCTGTACGGAGTTTGTACGTTCTCCCTGTGTGGGTTTTTTTCCGAGATCTTCGGTTTCCTCCAACACTCCAAAGACGTACAGATATGTAGGTTAATTGGCTTGGTAAATGTTAAAAAAAATTTCCCTAGTATGTGTAGGATAGTGTTAATATGCGGGGATCGCTGGTCAGCGCGGACCCGATGGGCCGAAGGGCCTGTTTCCGTGCTGTATCTCTAAACTAAACTAAACTATAGACCAGTGAGCCTAACATATGTGATGGGTATGTTACTGGAGAAAATTATGAAGGATAATATATATATATGCATTTGGATGGTTTTGCATTGGGTGATTTTGCAGATAGTGAAGATGGTTGTGAAAAGTTGCAGCAGGATCTTGATCGATTGGCCAGGTGGGCAGAAGAATGGTTGATGGAATTTAATACAGAGAGATGTGAGGTGTTTGCATTTTAGGATGTCGAACATGGGCAGGACCTACACAGTGAATGGTAGGGCTCTGGGGAGTGTTGTAGAGCAGAGGGATCTAGGAGTGCAGTTGCATGGTTTCTTGAAGGTGCAGTCACCAGTAGATAGAGTGGATCAGTCAGAGCATTGAGTACAGAGGTTGGGAGGTCATATTGCAGTTGTATAAGACATTGGTGAGGCCGCATATAGAGTATTGTGTTCAGTTCTGGGCACCATGTTATAAGAAAGATGTCAAGCTGGAAACGGTACAGAGGAGATTTACGAGGATGTTGCCAGGATTAGACGGTTTGAGCTACAGGGAGAGGTTGAGAAGGCTGGGACTCTATTCCTTGGAGTGCAGGAGGATGAGGGGTGATATTGTAGAGGTGTGTAATATCATGAGAGGAATAGATCAGGTAGATGCAGAGTCCCCTGTCCAGAGTAGGTGAATTCTCGTGGACAGCGCCTTCTGCGAGTGTGGGGACCCAACACAGACAGTGGAGCACATAGTCACCAGTTGCCCCAAACACCGGCCACCGAATGGTGAACGAGGTCTGATTGACCTGGACGATGACACGTTGGCCTGGCTCGCCTCAACGGAGCTGCAGGTCTAAAAGACATACGACAGAAGAAGAAGTAGGTGAAATGAGAACAAGAGGACATAGGTTTAAGGTGGAAAGGATTTCATAGGTATCTGAGGGGTAACTTTTTCATATAAAGGGTGGGGGATGTATGGAACAAGCTGCCAGAGGAGGTAGTTGAGGCAGGAACTATCCCAACGTTTAAGAAACAGTTAGACAGGTGCATGGATAGGATAGGTTTGGAGGGATATATGCCAAATGCGGGCAGATGGGACCAGTGTAGCTGGGACATGTTGGCCGGTATGGGCAAGTTGGGCCGAAAGGTTTGTTTCCACACTGTATCACTCTATGACAGAGGCTGAATAGGGATAATTTTGTACATGGGAGATTGTGATTGTTTTTTGAAGAGGTAACTAAAAATGACGAGGGCAGGGTCTTACACGTGTCTATATGGACTTATCAAAGGTTCTGCACTGTGGGCTGCTCTGGAAGGTTAGATTGCATGGGATACAAGGAGAGCTAGCTAACTGGGTACAAAGTTGGCTTCATGGAAGGAAGCAGGGATGGTGGTGGAAGAGTTCTTCGGACTGTAGGACAAGTGGTGCGCCTGTGTGATTAGCGCTGACTCCATTGCTGTTTCTCATTAATGTTCACAATTTGGATGAGAATGTGCAAGGCATGCTGTGTTAAATTTGCATAAAGTGGGCGGTATGGTAGATAGTGAAGATGGTTATCAAAAATTACAACAGACTCTTGATCCGCTGGTATTCAGCAAAGCATTCTACAGCGTTAGGCATGGTAGGTGGGAGACTGGAAGTCAGTGCAGAAGGCAATAACAGCGAGTTCAGCGGACAGTATAGACAGAGCACGATGTAGGATAGTTTCAAAAGTGAGACAGTAAGATTACAAGATATGCTTGTTCTTGTTAGAGTGAAGGGCAAGGTAGGTGGGAGTAACAAGAAAAATTGATTCGGAGAAAGAAGGAGGCAGGGGTCAGGTATAGGCAGTTGGCATCATAGTATCCCTGGAGGAGTATAGAGAATTGATGAGCATATGTAAGGAGGAAATCAGGAGGACGAAACAGGGGCATGAGAAAGCTCTGACAGATAAGATTAGAGAGAATCCAAAGATTTTACATGTATATCAAAGGGACAAAGGTGACATGGCATTAGAGCTACTGCCCTACAGCGCCAGAGACCCGAGTTCGATTCTGACTACAGGTGCTTGTCTGTAACGAGTTTATAGCTTCTCCCATTGACCTGCGTGGGTTTTCTCCAAGATTTTCGATTTCCTCCCACACTCCCACAACGTACAGGTTTGCAGGTTTATTGGCTTGGTATAAATGTAAATTGGCCCTAGTGTGTGTTAGAGTAGTGTAATGTGCGAAAATGGCTGGTTGGTGCAGACTCGGTGGCTCAAAGGGCCTTTTTCCGTGCATTATCTCTAACACTAAAACAAAATCTATGGAAAAATGGTAACTGGGGAGAGCATAGGACCCTTAAGACATCAAGTATTCATCAATGTGTGGAGCCGCTGGGGATGAGAAGGTCATTGAATATTTCTCCTCTATTTTTACCACGGAGAAAGACATGAAGACCTGGAAACATGGGACAATTAATGACATGTGTTGAGGATAGTCAGCAGGACAGACGGAGGCTGGACATCCTAAAATGGATGAAGGTAGTTCAATCTTCCAGGCCTGATTAAATATATCCATGGGCACTGTGGGAAGCTAGAGTAGAAATTGCTGGTGCCCTGGCTGAGATTCATGAGTTATCATTAAATACAGGCGAGGTGCCGGAAGACTCGAGGGTGGCAAATGTTGTGCCCTTTAAGAAGGGCTGCAGGAAAAAGCCTGGGAACTACAGGCCAGTGAGCCGAACATCTGTGGTCGGAAAGTTACTAGAGAGTATTTTGAGGGATAAGATATACATGCATTTAGATGGACAAGGGCTGATTAGGGATAATCAGCATCCTTTTGTACGTGCGAGATCATATCTCACAAATCTAATAAATATATAATATGGATTTCAGCAAGGCATTTGACGAGGCTATGCATGGTAGGCTGCTCTGGAAGGTTAGAGTGCATGGGATCCAAGGAGGGATGGCTGAATGGATAGAGAATTGGCCACAGGGAAGGAAGCAGAGGGTGATGGTGGAATGTGCGAATGTCTTTCAGACTGGGGGCCTGAAACTGGTGGTGTGCCTCAGATTTTGGTGCTGAGTCCATTGCTGTTTGTTCTCCATATCAATGATTTGGGTGAGAACGGACATAGCAAGTTAGTAAATGACACAAAAGTGAGTGGTGGTAGTGAAGATGATGTCAAAAATGACAACAGGACTGATCGATTGGGAAGGTGGGCTGAGGAATGGTTCGCCTAAAGGGCCTGTCCCACTTTCCTGAGTTACTCACAAATTCTCCCGAGTTTTCCCCTTGATTCAAACTCGGAGATGCCAGCCGTAGGTACTCGGGGCTATTTATTTTACTTGTGGACATTTTTCAACATGCTGAAAAAACGTCCCGACTTTTCCTGATGCCCCGAGTACCTACGGCTGGCATTACAAGCTGCTACAAAATATCTAAGGACTAGCTACGGACTCGCTACGGACATTCTCTCTACGGACATTCTCCGAGTTTGAATCAAGGGAAAAACTCGGAAGAATTCGTGAGTAACTCGGGAAAGTGGGACGGGGCTTTACTCTAGCGCCAGTATCTGCAGGTCCTTGCTTCTCCTTTTCCTTCATTTTAATCCTGAATTGCTTGCCAAATAACCTGAAATTATGACCCTTTATCCAATCTGTCAAGCCATGTTGAACTTGCCAAAGGTTGAACAAGTTAGGTCTTTATTCTTTGGAGCGCAGAAGGTTAAGGGGGGACTTGATAGAGGTCTTTAAAATGATGAGAGGGATAGACAGAGTTAATGTGGATAAGCTTTTTCCATTGAGAGTAGGGAAGATTCAAACAAGAGGACATGATTTGAGAATTAAGGGACAGAAGTTTAGGGGTAACATGAGGGGGAACTTCTTTACTCAGAGAGTGGTAGCTGTGTGGAATGAGCTTCCAGTGGAAGTGGTGGAGGCAGGTTCGATTTTATCATTTGAAAATAAATTGGATAGGTATATGGACGGGAAAGAAATGGAGAGTTATGGTCTGAGTGCAGGTAGATGGGACTATGGGAGAATAAGTGTTCGGCACGGACTAGAAGGGCCGAGATGGCATATTTCCGTGCTGTAATTCTTATATGGTTATATGATTATATGGTTATATGTCAAAATCTTGTAAATTTCATTTAGATTCCCCTCTTTTAAAGACTAATGAGTACAAATATAGTTTCCCTAATCCCTCCTCACATGGAACTATCTTGTATGCTGTGTTCATTGAATAGCTGCCACTATAAGTATTCAATATGGATTTTCCATTGTTCCTACCAAGAGGTTTAAAACCTCACACCTATACAAAGGACTATTCCATTGGAACCTTCTCTCTGCATATTCAATTCTCTACCTTTTTCCCCCTGCTTTGAATATTGTAACTTGTACGGGCCAAAGTTCTCTGGGTTTCTACAACCTATGATCCATCATATGTGATTGTTGCATAAGAGGGGTGCATGAACCATTTATGTCTGTTTTTTTGTGGGAATTTCATGGGAAATCATGCTCATATTTTTGTCTTTTTCCTCCTCCCAGCACCATAATCATCAATGAAGTGGCCTATTGCTATGCAATCTTTGGCAGGGTCATAGGAGGTTACCTTTTTATTGGAACTTTGCAGCGTTTGAGAAGATTAGCAAAGGGGAGGAGTGAAGCCATTTTGTAATTTCAACCCAAACAAAAAGGAAGTTTTGATAAATGTGCAGTGCAAAGACAGCACAGTATAAATTGAAAAGAACCTGCACTGTATTTGCATAAATCTGTGATAAGAAAAGATGTTAAATATGCTTTCTTCCCCATAGGTATCTTACCGATGGCAACTAATTAGTCTGTTTATCTTTTTTTTTGCATGCAAACCCTTGTGTTGGAACTCTCAATAGAGAGTAAGTGTGTTCAGCATTTGTTGGAAGCCTATTTGCATGACAAAAATTAACCTTTTGCACTGCTGATCACAGTACATGGTACTCTGGAAGCCTGAGTATTTTATTCAACACTTGTTGTATAAATAAGAACCATTAGTTAATTTTATTCCAATATTAATAATGCAGTACTCTACTAATGAGCTGGCATTGCTTGTCTTGTGTTTTTGCTACATCATCTTTGTATTTTGATGTTTGGCACAGAGGTGGAATGTTTTCTATTTGCCTGGATATTCTTAGGTGTTTGGAATATATTACATTGCACTGGAAGCATGTGGTCAAAATAGTGCCAGGGCATCCCATCTTCCCAAAGTATGTTTAGCCTTTTTGTGTATTACATTTATATTGGGACAAATGATAAATTTGGAATTTAAGAGAGAATATTTTAGATTGGATCCATGCAAACATATCTTCATATATAGATATCTAATTGAGAAATTCAGAGCCATATATTTTGCCATAATAGTCAATACATGTAGAATTAATAAAATTTACGCCTATTCCATCGATTATTTTGGCAGATGTGAGGTTTTAAAGTTGATGGTGTGGACAGAAGAGGTATCAGTAAGATGCCTTGTAAATAAAATGAAATAAAATTAAATTAAAATAAAATAAAATAAAATGAGTAAATAAGCCCTCCCTTCACCACCTCCAGTTTAAATTCCATTTGGAATATTTTGGAGGAGCAAGAAACCAAGAACCAAGAGTGACTTTCCCCATTTAGTTTCAAGACGATCAAGGATCTGGAATCAAAAATTACTTTGAATTTCAAATTGCCTTTAATGATTTCATTGTTAAATGTTTGCCATTCAAAGTTCAGTTCCATTCATTTATTTATGTGTTTGAGCTTTAATTTTACTTATATGTACTATTACAGCATATTCAACCATAATTCCCGTCATTGGCAAGAAGGCAACCAAGTTTTATAAGTTTGCAAAAGGTGTTTTAGAATGGCAGTCTCCAGATTGGCTAATATTGCTTCAAATCCTCAACAAAGAAAATGAAGATATCATAGTTTTTAAAAGCCTTTTCAGATATGAAATTGTCACTTCTTTCCTATGATAGATCTGTATAATATTAAAACCTCTCATTAGTACTCCATCAATGGACTGGACTGTTGGCAATGTTTCTACAACTTATGACCTGCTCTCTACAATTCTTTAACAGAAGCTGGGATTCTCTCAGTTTTGGTTAGAGTAATTCTCATGTAAAATTAATTGACGAAGAAAAGTTTTTCTTAAATCTAGATGCATAATGTTAAATTGAAAAGAGAATATGCCAAAAATATATTCATGACTTTACACATGGTAAAATCCATTCTCTGGTTATGGATTATGAACTATAGTTATGAAAATTGATGTGGAATTCCTGTGTTAGGACATAAATCAAAGTATTTCAAACATATGCATAACATTGATAAATGATTGCAATCTTTAATCAGCAAATAATAAATAACCATTAATTAAAGATAAAACATTTCCTTTTGATCTCACAGGATCACCTAGGGCTTATTATAGAATTTTGTTTCACTCCTTGTTTTTTATTCAATGTTTGAGTTTCATCACTGATCAGGTAATTTTGGGTTTGTTGGGAGGTCCTGGTTTTGAAATGCCTGAAACATTATTCTTCATATATGCCAATTGTCTCCATTACCTTGCAGGTGAATAAAATTGGTAGTTATGGCATACAACATGCCGTTATTGTAACTTTGTTTTCCAGCGTTTGCATTGTTTTGGTCTATGTGTTTAGTACATCTTGTCTTAACGGGACATTGGTTCTCCTTTTATTGTTTGAGGAAACTTTTCGACGCACCAGCGAACTGCATGATCATTCCCAATTTATAATTTAAAACCTATTCATGTTTGTGGCTGTACTCACTTTCAGTATTTCATTGGGTCTTTGGTGTGAAGGTAGTTACTGACCTGTTTCCAGATGGATTTTGGATGTCACTACATTTTCAATCCCTCAGTACTGTTTTGATCTAATTAGGCTATCAAGTGTTTGATGCAACACTATCAAATGCGAATTGTTTCTGCATTTTCAACATGCGCTGTCTTCTCAGAGCACCACTATACTTCCCAATTTCCTTCTTATGTGTCACCTTTGCTAGTATTATAAGCGCTTCCCTAGCTTTAATATCTTTTGTTGGAATAATTGGGAGATCCTTCTCCAGAATTCTTTTTGTTTCACACTTGCATAGACCTGAAAATATAACTTCATTACTTTTTGCTGTGGAGTTGGTCAGACCATTATATCCTCTTAGTTTAGTTTAGTTTTAGTTTAGAGATACAGCGTGGAAACAGGCCATTCGAAACAAGATCGAGTCAGCACCAACCAGCGATCACATTAACATTACCCTACACACACTAGGGACAATTTTACATTTTATACCAAACCAATTAACCTACAAACCTGTACGTCTTTGGAGCGTGGGAGTAAACCGAAAATCTCAGAGAAAACCCACGCAGATCACAGGGAGAACATACAAACTCCGTACAGACAGCACTCGTAGTCAGGATCAAACCTGGGTCTCAAATTGCACTGTACCTTAATTGGTACCTGTGACAATAAACTGACCTTGAAACCTGGGTCTCTGGCGCTGTAAGGCAGTAGCTCTACTGCTACGCCACCGTGCCACCTCTTCTGATATATGCATGCAAGTTTAACTATGTTCAGAACTTGACCAACCGAATGTGATCTGATTTCACTATCCATTGGATGCCATGGTTAGTACACAACAGCAGCTAACAGACTGGTTGGCACGCAACAAAAGCGTTTCACTGTACCTCGGTGCATGTGGCAATAAACTCAACTCGACTCCTGTTTATTGCAATTCTAAACATCTGCAACCAAAAGTAGACCTAAGTTAAAGATAAATACATTTCTAGAGTTGGTAGGTAGCCAAATAATCTGAACAAAGATGATCCATTCAGCCGATACTATGCTCGAGGAACCTGACAGCAAGTCCCAATGCTTCTCAACCTCAAACTCTGTCGAACAACTTTTATATGTACTGTCATGCACTCTCAAGAATCAAATGAAACAGGTTGATCAAATAAAAGCATACACAAATGCAACATGATGTTCTCGGAGAAAACCCACGGAGATCACAGGGAGAGCGTACAAAATCCGTACAGACAGCACTTGTGGTCATGATCAAACCTGGGTCTCTGGCGCTGTGAGGCAGCAACTGCCACTGTGCCGCCCAACTAAATGCACATTTTCCCTTCCCTTGATTTTTTATTTATGAATTTGTTCTTCAATTGTTCCGTAGGGATTCTATATGATTGAAGCAATTATTGGCAAAGCATGAAAGTCAGAGAAGAAAGTAACTTTTATTTACTTACTTCCATTCATAATTTTCCCTTGTGGATTTTTAGAATAATCTGTGAATTTCATTTATAGACACCCCAAAATCTAGTGTACAATACCTTTAATACTTGCACAAGCCACCTTATCTGCATTGCATGAATCTCTATCCTATTGCTTTACAATTGTTATTATTAGCTCAATAATTTTTCTTTCAATCAGTCCACGCTTTGTTGACTTTTTTTGCCAGGGAATTTCAGCTCAGGAATTTACTTTTGTTTGTTTTGCAGAAAAATAATATCTTATGCTACAGTATACCTCACTTGGTATTTTATAACTATGCAGACCTGACCGAGTGGTGTTAATGCCTCAGGTGGTGCACACATTTTTTTCACAAGATGAAATTGCTGCCTATTTTGTGCACCTGCATATTGACATTATTAAGATGTTGCATGTAGGGCCCTTCTAATGCTTGCAAGCCTGTGAATCAGCACTCATATAAACCCCTTATTGTTGATTTAGCTGGAAGATTTTATCGCGGTTTTTGTTGACATTTCCTCGTTATATTGAGCTGTGGAAATGAAAATAAATCACCTGCTCAGTAGGATTGTCTGTATTCTGCTAATGAAAGAAACATTTTGTAACTTGTATCATTCCGCAAAAGCTGTATATTTGTGATTGGCAATAAGTGTGTAGTACGGCATTTATATTTATAATAACGTTTGAATTCTTTTGATCAAGCATATTGTGTTTTATTAGAAAAGGTAATAGGGCATATTATCATTCTGGTCATCAAAAATGCTTACTGTAAGGGTTTCACTGAGTAAATGGAAAATATTTGTTTTAAGAATGGATTTGGGGTTTTGAAGAATTTTGCTGTTTCACCACTGTGGCCACCACATCCAGTTGCCCCCCTCCCAAAAAACACCTCAGTTTGGGAATTTATATCTGTTGAGGATTTACGATCAAATTTGGTAACTGATTGATAGCACAATAGGAATGTTTTCTAAGGAATGGTTGAAGGATAATAGTTGGGCATGCTTGTGATGGAACTGGCAGCCTGTCTGCCAGATCTGTCTGACTGAGATCAATGAGGACAAGTGCAGAAGACTGGAGGGTTGCTAATGCTGCTCTGTTATTTAAGGAGGGCAGCAAGGAGAAGGCAGGGAATTATAGGCCAATGAACCTGACATCAGTGGTAGGAAATTTTAGTTTAGAGACAGCATTAAAACGGGCACACCGAGTCCACGCTGACCATCGATCACCCATTCACACTAGTTCTATGTTATCCCACTTTCGTATCCACTCGACATAGGGCGGCACGGTGGTGCAGCGGTAGAGTTGCTGCCTTCCGGCGCCAGAGACCCGGGTTCGATCCAGAATGCAGGTGCTGTCTGTACGTAGTTTGTACATTCTCCCCGTAACCACGCGCGTTTTCTCCGAATGCTCCACATGGATTTGTATCTGGGAAATCATGTATTACAAATCAATGTTTTTTGAAGAGATCACCAAGTGGATTGATGAGGGAAGGACAGTGATCATTATTCATATGGACTTTAACAAGGCCTTTGAAAAGGTCCCGCATGGTGTCTGGGAGATTAGATAACATGGAATACAAAATGAGCTAGCCAATTGGGTTTAAAATTGACTCGGAAGAAGGAGTCCAAAGGTAGTTGTGATGGGTAATTTTACTGATTGGAGGCCCGTGACCTATGGAGTGCCACCGGAGTCAGTGCTGAGTCCACTGCTGTTTGCTACCTGAATGAATGATTTGGGTGTTGGGTGTTGTTGGGAAATTTGAAGATGATACCAAAATTGGTGCTATAGTGGACAGTAAGGGAAGATATCTAAGTTTGTAGTAGGATCTAGATCAGTTGGGAATGTGGGCCAAGGAATGGCAAATGGAATTTAACTCTGACAAGTGTGAGGTGTTGCACTTTAGGACTTACACAATAAATGGTAGAATCGTGGAGTGTGTTATAGAATAGGGAGGTCCAGAGGTACGGGGTGTCTGACAGAGGTGTACACGATCATGGGGGCTTGGATAAACTGAACCTCGCTGTCTTTTTCATAGGTTAGAGGATTCTAAAACTAGAGGGCATAGACTTAAGGTGAGAGGGGAGAAATTTAAGAGGAATCTTGAGGGCAACTTTTTCCTCAGATTGTGGTTCTTATCTGGAATAAACTGCCAGAAGCAGATACAATTATGATTTTAGAAAGATATCTGGACAGATATATGGATATATGGTTTAGGAGCACCAATGCATTCCAATGGAACTAGCCTAAGATGCCAACTTGGTCAGCATGCACAAGGTGGGCTTGAAGGCCTGTTTTCATGCTTTAAAGCTCTGACTAGAATTAAACCTTGCTCCAATCCCGCTACTTATTGGCCTGAATCACTGGCAAAGCATATGAAGGAAAGATCTTTCATAGAGTCCTGAATGACGGAAACAGCCCAACTCATCCATGCCGAACAGGTTTTAAAGCCGAGCTTGTCCCATCTGCAATTTGACAACCATCCCTCAACAAATTTAATGCATGTACCATATGAATGTCTTTTAAGTGTTGCCATTGTACTCATTTCTACACTTCATCTGGCAGGTAGTTTCATTTGCACTGACCTTTGCATGAAGAAATTGCTCGTCAGGTCTGTTTTTAATCTTTCCCCGGCCCGAAACGTCGCCTATTTCCTTCGCTCCATAGATGCTGCTGCACCCGCTGAGTTTCCCCAGCAATTGTGTGTACCTTCGATATTCCAGCATCTGCAGTTCCCTTTTGAACATAAACCTATGACCTCTAGTTTTGGATTCCTCTATCCTTGGAAAAAAATTCTGACCAGTTACCTCATGTTTTGTATTCCTCTATAATGTCTTCCCTCAACCTCCTACGCCCCAATGGAAAATAGTCCTGGTAGGACTATTTTTTCAGTAATTCCTGCATTCCTTCTCCTCCCCTCCCCTCCCCCACCCTTCCCCTTCTCCCCACCCGAGTCATCCTAACAGGTCCTTGTATCCGTCTTGTTATCACACCTTCCCCAGCCAACAATGGGCCCTCATGGGCTCCACCCTTCCTGAGGTCATCTTTTGCAAGCCTTGATTTGTTCGAGCCTTTCCATGCCTCCTGTTTAGTGTGTGTGTGTGTGTGTGTGTGTGTGCGTGTGTGCGTGTGTGCGTGTGTGCGTGTGTGCGTGTGTGCGTCCGTCCGTCCATCCGTCCGTCCGTCCCGTCCCGTCCCCCCCGCTGAGTTACTGCAGCCTTCTTCACCACCCTGTCTATCTGTGCTGCTGCTTTGAGGGAACTGTGTACTCTTAGGTCTCTTTGCTCGACAACACTTGCCAAGGTGCTACCATTTACAATGTCAATCCTACCCCGGTTTGGTATATCAAAGTGCAGCCCCTTATACTCATCAGAATCAAATTCCATCTGCCATTCCTTGTCCCACTTCCCTAGTTGATCTGGATTCTTTTGCGCAGACTCCTACAGCACAGCAACTGGTCATTGGCCTGCAATCAGATAAGTGACCTTCCGGTGTTACCCTTTGACTCCTTTCACCAAATTAATTTTGAAACTGGTTGGCTAGCTCATCGTGGATCCCATGTGATCTCACCTTCCCGACTGAGGAGGAACCTCCGCTCAGTTCGCATTAAGCAACCTGATCTTCCAGTAGCTCAGAACTTCAACTCCCCTTCCCATTCCTAATCCAACCTTTCTGTCCTGGGCCTCCTCCATTGCCAGAGTGAGTCCCACCGCAAATTGGAGTCTGAAGAAGGGTCTCGTAGGGTCACCTATTCCTTTGCTCCATAGATGCTGCCTCACCCGCTGAGTTTCTCCAGCATTTTTGTCTACCTTCACCTTCTGGACTAATCTGCATTGCAGGACCTGCTAAATTGCATGTAGACAACATTTCCTCTTCTAAAGCTCACTTAGGAGCAATTATGCACTTTTTAAATTAATTTTCCAAACATCTGTTCCACAGGCAACATTTTATTGGCCTGCACCTCTGCTGTCTTTTTCTGCACATTTGTAAGCTCCAATAAAATATGTAAAGTATTGTCATTAAAGAAATCATGAAAATCCTTGAATACTTTTTCAGGAAATTTTATACAGAAAGCTTTTTATCAAGATGGAGCTTGGTTTGGGAACAGCTCCATCCAAGACCGCAAGACATTGCAGCGAATTGTGGATGCAGCCCAGACCATCACACAAACCAACCTCCCTTCCATTGACTGTATTTATAACTCATGCTGCCTCAGCAAGGCCAGCACCATAATCAAGGATGAATCGTACCCTGGCCACTCCCTCTTCTCCCCTCTCCCATCAGGCAAAAGGTATAAAAGTGTGACAGTTTCTTCCCAGTTTCTTCCCAGCTGCTATCAGACAACTGAATCATTCTATCACAACCAGAGAGCAGTTCTGAACTACTATCTTCCTCATTAGTGACTCTCGGACTATCCTTGATCGGACTTTGCTGGCTTTCCCTTGCACTAAATGTTATTCCCTTATCATGTATTATACGTTTTAAATGGCTCAATTGTAATCATGTATTGTCCTTCCGCTATCTGGATGGCATGCAACTAAAGGCTTTTCACTGTACCTCAGTACACGTGACAATAAACTAAACTGAACTACAGGGATAAAGAGTCAGAGATACAAGATAGAAAGAGACCATTCGGCGCACCACATCTAAGCTAATTAGTGCGGAACCATCCATAATTAATCTCATCTTCCTGCACTTGGCCCAAAGCCCTCTAATAAATTCATAGTGATTAGTACCACTGTAGGTTCTTTTAGGATCCATTTTTTACTGATTAATGCAATATTCTTCTTTCTGCTTAATAAATGTCTCAAATCTTTTGTCAAATGTATTGTATTTGCTGCAATGTCCAACTTATGTGTGATTTAAACAATATTTGTTATCCTATCTAAAATGACTTTAAGCACACGCTGTATATTTTTCTTTGGAGCATGGGAGGTGTAGGAGTGACCTTAATTTGAAGTATACAAAATCATGAGGGGCATGGATAAAGTGAACACTCACGATCTTTTTCCAAGTGGAGGATTCTAAAACTGCAGGGGAGATTTAATGTGAGAAGGGGAGATTTAAGAGGATAGTGATTACAGCTTTCAAAAGTGGTCTGGACAGGTATATGGATATGAAGGGCTTAGAGGGCTGAATGCAGGCAAATTGGACTAGCCCAGAATGCCAACTTTGTCAACATAGACAAGTTGGGTCGAAGGGTCTGCATCCAGCAGGCGATGTAGCTCTATGACTCTTTTTGGAGCATCAGTGCTAGAATGTATCACTCTTTTTCTGTCAATAATATATTTCTGCATAGAGTTATCGAGTCATACAGCATGGAGATAGGCCCTTCAGCCCACCTTGCCTATGCTGACCACCCTGCCCCATCTGCACTAGTCCCACGTGCCCATGTTTAGCCCACATCCCTCTAAACCTTTCCTATCCAAGTTTCTGTCAAAATGTCTTTTAAATGTTGTTGTAGTTTCTGTCACAACTTCCTCCCCTGGCTGCTCATTCCATATACCCAGCACCGTCTGTATATGTTGCCCCTCGTATTCCTATTAAATCTTCCCTTCTCACCTTAAACCTTGAATGGGCGGCCCAGTGGCGCAGCGGTAGAGTTGCTGCCTTACAGCGTCAGAGACCCGAGTCAAGGTTTCAAGGTCAGTTTGTCACGTGTACCAATTAAGGTACAGTGAAATTCGAATTACCATACAGCCAAACTAAAAAAAAGCAACAAGACACACAACTACATAAAAATTAGCATAAACATCCACCACAGCGGATTCCTCACTTTGATGGAAGGCTAAAAAGTCTAATCTTCTTCCTCTTTATTCTCCCGCGGTCGGGGCAGTCGAACCATCCGCAGTCGGGCGGTCGAAGCTCCTGCGGCTTGGAGCTCCCGGTCGATCTCTGACTAGAGACGGCGAGCTCCACGATGCTAAAGCCCGCAGGTTGGAGCTCAGAGGTCAATCCCTGGCAAAGTGATCGCGGGCTCCACGATGGTAAGTCTGCAGGCTTACGTGGTGGAGCTCCCGAAGTCGGTCTCCCGCAAAGGCCGCCAAATCCTCGATGTTAGGCCTCAGTGCGGTCGGAGATACGATACGGAAGAAAATTGCATCTCCGTCGAGGTAAGAGATTAGTTTCCCCCAACATTCCTCCACCCCACCACATAAAATAAGCCAAAGAACACTAAAACATACATTAAACACATACCAACAAACAACAAAAAAAGGAAGGGACAGCAGCCATTGCTGGCGCCACCCAGATTTAGCTCTTAGGCCTAAAGGAATCAAGGGATATGGGGAAAAAGCAGGAACGGGATCCTGATTTTAGATGATCAGCCATGATCATATTGAATGGTGGTACTGTCTCAAAGGGCCGAATGGCCTACTCAACCTATTTTTCTATGTTTCTATGATCCTGACCGAGTGCTGTAGAGTGTTTGTATGTTCTCCCTATGTGGGTTTTCTCGTGGTGCTCCAGTTTTCTCCCACACTCCAACGACGTACAGGTTAATTGACCTTCCACCTTCTCACTCTACTTCCTTCCATGAAACCAATGTTCTATCCAGCCGGCTAGCTCTCCCTGGATTGCATGCAATCAATCCCATGCTTGCAATGATATATTAAGTGATTAGTACAGTTATTTTGTTAGCTATGAGCCTTTTCAGAAATGTAAACAAACCTATGCATTCGACAGTATGATCTTGTTTTTCGCCTTCTATTGAGATGTGCTATCTTTATGTGTTAATAATAATCATAAAGATGATGGGATAAATGGTGGAACATGATGGGGATGTAGGGAGAATAAAATGGGATTAGTATAAGGTTAGTGAACATGGGTGTTTAACATACCGCATGAATTCAGTGAGCTGCCTTTGCTATATAACTATGATAATATTCAGTTTTACCCTGTTGGAGGGAGTTTTGTGTTTAACCAGTACCCTGAATTTCGCTTTCTTGTGAGGCCCAGATGCCCTATTAATTACGGAACAGACACAACGAACATCTCATAGAGCAGTGGTGAATTTTGTAAACAAGTCGATTTATTCAATGCCTTGACAGTATGCATAGGAAAATGCCCTGAGAGAACCCGAAGTGCTTCAAAGATTCACAGCACCCACCACATTTATATATTCTCACACACAATGGTTACATGTGGATTTTACATTTTTGAAATAATTCATCATTGATCAATTCACATGTAGCCATTCATCTTTGTTTTTCACCAAAGTTATCTTTAACCTCTTATTTCCTGTTATTAGAAAACCATTCTTCCATTTATCTAACAAATGGACTCAATAAAATACACTATTTCCTGATCATCTTTATTGTACACAACTAGCCTCAATATTTGTTTTACCTATTTATTGCCCCCTAACATCCTTAAATTCCCTTCATTATGTTGGCCTCTTTTCCCATCATGCTTCCCCAGTATGTAAGCTTTTGACTTAAACATATTACAAATTACTCAGCTTTCTTGGAATTTTCAGAATTTCCTACATCACCCTGCTAAACTAAAATGAATGGATAATTGCAAAATTGTACTATGATAAAACAGTACAGGCACTCTCTGACTTGCGTAATAGGCAACTTACATAAACTTGCATTTACATAAGCAAATCTTTAAGCCGATTGCTTTATTTCCGAGTTGCATGTCTCCATACTGTTGCGCTATTGCGCATGCAGCCATTTCTACAAATCAGTCGACTGTTGTCGTGGATGCTCCAACGTGATCTCCGCACCAAAGCTCCCACGTGGATTCCCACTGGTACCGCACTGTACAAATTGTAAATTTACACGTGTGCAGCAGCACTTCCATTTCCGACTTCCATTCCATTTTCTGACTTCCATTTAGATGCAGAGTCTCTTGCCAAGATTAGGTGAATTAAGGACCAGAGAACATAGGTTTAAGGTGAAGGACATTGGTTTAAGGTGAAGGGGAAAATATTTAATAGGTATCTGAGGGGTAACCTTTTCATACAAAGGGTGGTGGATGAATGGAACAAGCTGCCAGAGGAGGTAGTTGAGGTATGAACTATCCCAACATTTAAGAAGCAGTTAGACAGGTACATGGACAGGACAGGTTTGTAGGGATATGGACCAAATGCAGGCACGTGGGACTAGTGTAGCTGGGACATTTTGGCCGGTGTGGGTAAGTTGGAGGGCCTGTTTCCACAATGTATCACTCTATGACTTTCATAACATCTGACTTAACAAGGGCCCGCAGGACGTAACCCATACGCAATACGGGGAGCGTATATAATGGGAATGTTTTTTCAGCCATAAATATCACCCAGATAGCTATCATCAGAATTTTTATTTCCACGCAGCCAGACCTCGCAATGGGGAGTTATTAAAGTTGGCCTTACTGTGAACCTAGCACTCAAAATCTAAGTTCAAACATATAGGAACTCACGTGTTTCTTGGAGTGGCTAATTTGTAACATTACTAAGCAGCATGTGTGAGCTCTGTTTCTCTCATAAGTTTAACAACATTCTTTTCTAGCTTTAAAATGTTTTGGCTAAGTGAGTAGCTGGGATGTGTATATATATATATATATTTGCTCCTTGGTCGAATTGATATGGGCCAGATTATGGAAGGATATAATTGACCTCAGCAACATTGGAATGATTTGTGTGAACTAAATGACATACCTTGTACTCCTGGTCATTTCTTGATCTCTGCTGGAAATGCTTGTGCTTGAACAATGAAGCAAGAATGCCTCATTCTGTCAAAGAGCCTACCTCAAGGAAGCAACATGAATTGCAACTAGTTGAGAGAGGCATTGGACAGAAGATGTGCCTGTGGGTAACGCATCAGCATAAAATTAGTATTTCAAGAAGAAAAAAAATGATTTTATAAAAATGGAAGGAGAACTAACTGATGCAAGTGCAATATGCTGACTACGTATGTCTTAAACTTGGTTTTGCGCCAGATACAGGAAGTACAAGGTCCATGCATGTGAAGCTAGCTTACCAAAAATGGTGTTCTACTCGCATGGCTTCAATGCAAGAGTCAGATGATCAGTCTTGGAATCTTGCCACATTAATAGCATTGCTCACCCATCTCCATTTTGCATTGTGGTTATATAACTGTACGAATCAGAGAGACAATTTCAGATTTAGCTTGCCTTCGTATTTTCTGAATATTAACTGAAATTATACAACTTTCTGGACATTAGTTGAATGAAATTCAATAATCTAAAAAAAGAAATGTTTACATTATATAATACACATGCAAAACTTACTTGGAATTTTCTGCTTTGCTGCAATTATTGGCATTTAGTGAATTTAAAACTACTACAGAAGTATGATTCTTAACATCTTTTTTTTAGGTTTTCAGCATGTTTTTGGAAACACTGGTCGATTTCATTCATGTACATAAGGAAGACCTTCAAGATTGGCTGTTTGTTCTGCTGACTCAATTATTGAAGAAAATGGGTGCAGATTTGCTTGGTTCTGTACAGGCAAAAGTACAGAAATCACTTGATATAGCAAGGTCGGCATTATGTGGCAAATGTCACAGTTTAATTCTACGTGTATTTAAATGGCACTGGATTTTTGAAAAACGAACAATTTAGTTATTTATCTATAATTTCTTGTTATTCTCTGTCAAGTGGGTGTACCTTTCATATACTTTTTCAATGTGATTACGAAATACAAGAAAGTAATTGTTCATCAAGTATTTGAAATGAGCAGAATGCCCTCTACTTACCGCCAGTTAAAGAAAACATTATTGTGACTATTGTTTAGCTTAGTTTAGAGATACAGCATGGAAACAGGCCCTTTGGCCCACCGAGTGTGCACCGACCAGCAATCTCCACACACTGACACTCGTCCTACACACACACGGGACAATTTACATTTATACCAAGCCGATTAACCTACAAACCTGTACGTCTTTGGAGTGTGGGAGGAAACTGAAGATCTCAGAGAAAACCCACGCAGGTCACGGGGAGAACGTACAAACTCTGTACAGACAAGCACCCGTCGTCAGGATCGAACCTGGGTCTCTGGCGCTGTAAGGCAGTAGCTCTACCGTTACACCACCATGCCGCCCTTACTACTGGTACCGTGTTACTGGTTTCATAAATTCAGTTATTCAATGGTATCCAGAGGATATAAAACATGTTTAAAGCAGCTGTGGGAGATTTAACTGATAAATTATGACTCATTAATTAATAACATTTCCGATAGTTGGATATTTTTTTTTAATTTAACCTTTGTTGTCCTTTCTTAATGGCCCTTCAAAAGGTGGTGATGAAGCATCATTTTGAGCTGTTGTAATAAATACAATGATGCTTTCGGCTTGGAAGATCCAGGATTTAAACCCAGCAACTATAAAGGAAAAGCAATATATTTCCACGTTATGATGAAGCTGAGCACTTAAAAGCTTTCTCAGAAATTGTAGAAATGAAAGAATATGAGCAAATGTGCACATCCTTGTAGTTACCCTGTAAATAGCATTTAAAGTAAATGACCTTCCAACCATCCAACATTGTGCATAATAACCCATGGTCTCTTCATTAGCCAGAATGTGTTGATCATAATGTCTGGCTATAGTTCATCATGAAATATTTATGCATGCAACAAGGTTGAGATTTACTAATTTTAACATGCATATCAAGGTCCTTAATCTGAAAGGCATCCACTTCGTTTGGTTTGTCCTTTTGCAGCCAGTGCAGTCTACACTAAGAGATCTAATCCAATAACAACAGGTAAGTTTTAAAAATATATACGTGCTTGAATTTGGAACGTGGATGTCCTGCTCCCACATCGTCATCTGCCACTACCTCTTGATGCAATTGCTTGTCCTTGCTGACCTGATTGACCTTCTCTTTTTTTCCTGAGGGCTGCTGTTAACCTCACAGTGGAATAGTCTTCAGTTACACTTAACCAACAGATCTGCACACGCACTGGCAATAATAGTCAATTTTGCTTTTAGTCCATTTGACCATTGAAAGCAAGTACCAGAAAAAACTCTGTGCATTGTTTTTTGCTCTTGGATCATGTAGCACAGTGCTGTCATTTAATTTCTGATGCCTTTGTTTGGATCCAGCTTTGACCTGTTATTAAAGTATTTTAGTTTTATAGATACAGTATGGGACAGGCCCTTCGGCCCACTGAGTCCACACCGACCCATATTCAAGTAGAGCCGAATACTTTTTTCCCCCCCTTCTCCACCAGCTAACAAGCAATTTCCCACAGAGGGAGAATTGAAAATTGACAAGTACACAAATAAGAAATGGTAGCTTTGTCTCTGACAACTGTGTAACCAGCTTGATACGTCTCAACATGTTTTATACTTGAACCACTGGCATGAAATTGTAAATATTGGCCATTTCATTTGGAAAACCTAAGATGTAAGATTTGGTAGGACATTATTGTACTTTGATACTGGGTTTAAATCACAGTACATCTCAGCTGTGTACACTGCCAAAATACTGCTTTCTTCAACAATTCAAAGTAACATTATCCCAGAATTGCACAGTGAACAAATGTGAGCTCAGTAGCAGTACCATGTTGTTTACAATGATAGATGATTAGCACCTGAAGAAGGATCCCAAGCTGAAATGTTGCTTATCCATGTCCTCCAGAGATGCTGCCTGACTTGCTGGGTCACTCCACCTTTTTGTGTGTCTTTGTAAACCAACCTGTGCATAAAATGCTGCCTCATTTACAGCATCATGGTTCATTTATATTGGCAAAATGTATCTTTGATGTAGAACTATAATGCAAATGAATTTTACTGAATACTGTAAACTGTATCAGCAACAAGCTATATCACTTAATCTATCTCTATTAGCTTCCCAGAAAAATACAAGATAACAGGCGGCAGTACGGCACAATAGTAGAGTTGCTTCCTTACAGTGCCTGAGACCCGGGTTTGATCCTGAACACGGGTGCTGTCTGTACAGAGTTTGTGCATCCTCCCTGTGACAGCGTGCGTTTTCTCCGGTTGCTCCGGTTTCCTCCTGCATTTCAAAGATTTGCAGGTTTGTTGGCTGATTGACTTTGGTAAGAATTGTAAATTGCCCCTAGTATGTAGGATAGTGCTAGTGCACAGAGTTGGCTGGTCGGTGCGGACTTGGCCGGCCAAAGGGATTGTTTCCACGCTGTATCTCAAAACTAAACTACACTTGAAGTATGGCAAAAGATGGAAAAGGTAAAAAGAAAAATGCCAATGAGCTAACAATAACAACACTTTAAAAAAATATTTTCCAGGGAGAGTTTTCCAAATGACCTTCAGTTCAGTATTTTGATGAGATTCACAGTTGATCAGACGCAGACGCCAAATTTGAAGGTTAGTGTGTAAATATATATATATATATGGAAACTATCATTGGATTTCATAGGATATCGTGAGGCGATATTCTGATTGCTTTGTAGATTTTTTTAGTTTTCCTAATGTTTGCCTTTCTTTAAATGAATTCAACTGTTTTGAAATGCAACTTCCAAGCAAACAATCCTTTCTCATGATTTTCAGCTATTGTATTGTATTGTCATTTTTTGACACTTTTGTGTATTTGAATAAATCAAATTATACAACTGAATATACCCCTTGTCCTTTTACATTCCCAACATATGACTCAATGATCCATTTATCCCTGGTGACATAGTGAAATATATTATGCTAATCCTGATGTTGTAGCCTGTGTAATTCAATATGGAGTCATAGAGTGATACAGTGCGGAAACAGGCCTTTCGGTGCAACATGCCCACACTGGCCAACATGTCCCTGCTACACTAGTGCCACCTGCTTGCATTTGGTCCATAACCCATCCAAACCTGTCCTATCCCTGTACCTGTTTAACTGTTTCTTAAATGTTGGGATAGTCCCTGCCTCAACTACCGCCTCTGGCAGTTTGTTCTCAACACCTCCCACCCTTTGTGTGAAAACGTTACCCCTCATATTCCTGTTAAATCTTTACCCCTTTACCTTAAACCTATTTCCTCTGGTCCTCGATTCACCTACTCTGAGCAAGAGACTCTGTGCATCCACCCGATCTATTCCTCTCATGATTTTATACAACTGTATAAGATCGCCCCTCATCACCCTGTGCTTCAGGGAATAGAGTCCCAGTCTACTCAACCTCTCCCTATAGCTCAGACTCTCTAGTCCTGGCAACATCCTCGTAAATCTTCTCTGTACCCTTTCCAGCTTGCCAACATCTTTCCTATAACATGGTGCACAGAACTGAATCCAATACTCTAAATGTGACCTCACCAATGTCTTATACAACTGCAACATGACCTCCCAACTGAATATTGCTGCAATAAAATTCTGAAGAATGAACAAGTTCCCTGCCCAATATTATATCAGGCTTTCATAATTGTACTCCTTTATTCATTTATTAAGATAATTAATATTTGAGTATCTATTGAGTACTATGGGCTATCAGTAGCAGCAGAGTTATCGGAATTGGATTTCACCAAAGCATACAATAATTTGCAGCATATCACTTTTTCTACCAATATTAACATACCAGTCAAGTAACACTAGTTTAATCAAGGAGGGCAGAAGGCCATCTGTGCATAGGAGGTGCCAATTTAACAAAACTACAGCACAGGCCTATAATCATACATAGCCGCAAATACAACATGCAATTGACAAGACAATCAAGAGTCAATAGTCCTTTATTGTCATATGTCTCAAAACGGAACAATGAAATTCTTACTTGCATTAGTACTCAATATATTAAACAAACAAAGTAGTTAATATAACAAACAAACACAAAAAGTTCAATATATGAAAAAAATATATAGTGCAAAATTGAAAACAAAGCCCAAAGTCTTTGTGCATCCCAGGCAGTTTGTAATTTGGAGTATTAGTTGGAGTTCGTAGTGTTCAATAGCCTGACAGTTATTGGAAAAAGGCTTTTCCTGCACCTGGACGTATAGTTTTCAGATTCCTATACCTTTTTCCAGATGGCTGGAGTGAAATGAGAGCATTGCCAGGGCAGTGTGGGTTCTTGATGATGCTGGTTGCCTTTCTGAGGCTACACCTCTTGTAGATCTCTTTGATGTTGGGGAGGTCAGCACCCGTGATGGACAGACCACTTTTTGTAATCTCCTTCGCTCCTGGGTGTTCGAGATGCTGAACCAGGCCATGAAGCAACAGTCAATATGCTTTCTACCACACACCTGTGGAAGTTCATGAGAGTATCCGTTGACATACCCAATCGCCTCAAACTTCTAAGGAATTAGAAGCGTGATGGGCTTTCTTTATGATGGCTTCAATGTGTTAGGTTCAGGACAGATCTTCGGAGACATGCAAGCAAAGGAACTTGAAGTTGTTGACTCTCCATCACAGGCACGTTGATGAAGATAAGTTTGTGGATCCTCAACCTCCCTCTTCTAAAGTATCAGTTCCTTGATTTTACTGACATTGAGAGCCAGGTTGTTGTTCCGGCACCATTCAATTACATGATTGATCTCCCTCCTATATTCTGACTCATCATTATCTTTAATTCGCCCAACAACTGTGGTGTCATCAGAAAATATGAAGATTGAGTTGAAACTGTGTCCGACAACGCTGTCATGGGTATAGAGCGAGTAGAGCAGGAGGCTCAGCCTTGAGGTTCCCCTGTGCTGATAGTTAGCAAGGAGAAAATGGTGTTGACAATTCATATCGAATGTGTTCTGTTGATGAGGAAGTCGGGCATGCAGTTGCAAAGGGATGCACAGAAACACAATTCTCTGAGCTTGGCAACAAGTCTGGAGGGGATGACGATTGGGTCATAGAGTCATACTATGCGAGCAGGTTGGACTAGCGTAGATGGGGCATGTTAGACTGAAGGGCCGGTTTCTGTGCTGTATGACTATGATTCCATGTCTCAAAGTACAGAATAAAAGAAGGCAACCAGGAGGATAAAAAGAGGACATTAAATGGCTGACAGACATAGTAAAGGTAAATTTGAAATAGATATATTAAGAGTAAAATAATGGCTAAGGAAAGAATAGGTCCCCTGAAATATTAGCATGGCTGTCTTTGTGTAGAGCTACAAGAATGAGGAGATTATCTTTAGCCACAGTTGAAGTTCCAGGAGACTGGAGGGCGGTTGATGTTGTACCCTTATTTAAGAGAGACCTATCTTCCCAATCTATACCCCTCATAATTTTATACCTCAACTTTCTCCACTCCTGGAAAACAGGTCCTACCTCTCAACCTTTCGGCCCAAAACGTTGCCTATTTCCTTTGCTCCATAAATGCTGCTGCACCCGCTGAGTTTCTCCAGCATTTTTGTGTACCTTCGATTTTCCAGCATCTGCAGTTCCTTCTTGAACACTACCTCTCAAGTTTCTCTTCATTACTGAAATATTGGGTCCCAGGCAACACCATGATGAATCTCATCTGCTTTCTCTCCAGTGCTTTCACATCTTACCATGCAGTCATGTTCTTTCCTATAGTGTGGTTAACAGAAATGCATGCAGTACTCCATCAGAGGTCTGTCCAGTGATTTATAGAATCAGAGCATAACCTCACTGCATGTGTATTCAATGCCCAAATCGTAAACCCCAATATCTCATATGCCTTCTTAACCACATTATCTACCTGTGCTGCTATCTTCAAAGGTCTTTTGGCATATGCCATAGTTTCCCAATACTCCCCAGGACTTTATAATTAACAATGCATGCCCAAGCCCCATTTGGTACTGCCAAAGTGCATCATCTCACATTTATCTGAATTAACCTCAATCCGCCATTTGTCAACTTTTTTCACCAATGTCACCCTGGAGCTTAAGACTACTCCACACTGTCAGCTATTCTCTGTAAACTCACTGATCATGTCTCCAACATCTGCATTCAAATCATTCACAAATACTACAAACAGCAAGGGTCCTGGCACTAATTCAAATGAATATTACTAGTCACAGGCATCCAGTCACAAAAAACAGCTCTCTGTTGCCTCCGTCCCTGTCCCTCTGTCTCTTTTGGATCCAATTTGCCAACTTGGCACCGTGGGCCATAGCCTTTAGGACCAGTCTCCTGCGTGGGACTTTGTTGAAGGCCTTACTGAAGTCCATGTTACCATATTACTGCAACATGACGGCTTTGTTACCACCTCAAAAAAGATAATCAAATATTTCAGCCAAGACATGTTTTTTGATAACTCACGCTGTCTATCTCTGATTAGTCCCTGTCTTTTCATTAATCCTGCCTATATTTACATATTCTGTTGTGTTGCAAGTAAGAATTCCATTCTCCAGTTATCTGCTACCACACCTGTGGTCAGCGGCGGCTTAAACATCGGTGCCAGAGACACAGTAATCTCTCCCCTTGTCTCCCGTAATTAGATCATTAACATTTTGATGTTGCTCCTACTGCTGGTTTATATTTTTCTTGACATTTTCTGGATTGATTTTGTTTACTGAGGCTTAGTTATTTATCTTGATTTTAACTTCATGTGAAGTATGGAAACATGTTGGAGGGGGAAAAAGCAGTGCCAATTGTTTCTGCTCTTTATATTGCAGGTGAAAGTTGCCATTTTGAAGTATATTGAGATCTTGACCATACAGATGGACCCGGCAGATTTTGTAAATTCCAGTGAAACACGCCTGGCAGTATCACGAATTATCACATGGACAACAGAACCAAAAAGCTCCGACGTTAGAAAGGTATTTATTGAATTATGTTTTGTACTATTTTCTTGACAGTCTGAATGATTGAACTAAATTGCACCCCCATTACTTTTTTTATAAACTTTCTTACAGCTTGTCAATGAATGCTCTCAGTCAGTTTAATCACTTAATAGATGTCAGTCGATAGTCTATCTCCTGTGTTGGAGACGGTGAGATCAAGAAAGGTAAGGGAGATGTCGGAGATGGTCCTATAGAATTTTTCGAGGATGTAACTAGTAGAGTGGATAAGGGAGAACCAGTGGATGTGTTATATCTGGACTTTCAGAAAAATTTCGACAAGGTCCCACCTAAGAGATTAGTATACAAACTTAAAGCACACGGTATTGGGGGTTCAGTATTGATGAGGATAGAGAACTGGCTGGCAGACAGGAAGCAAAGAGTAGGAGTAAAGGGGTCCTTTTCACAATGGCAGGCAGTGACTAGTGGGGTACCGCAAGGCTCAGTGCTGGGACCCCAGCTATTTACAATATATATTAATGATTTGGACGAGGGAATTGAATGCAACATCTCCAAGTTTGCGGATGACACAAAGCTGGGGGGCAGTGTTAGCTGTGAGGAGGATGCTAGGAGGCTGCAAGGTGGCTTGGGTAGGCTGGGTGAGTGAGCAAATGCATAGCAGATGCAGTATAATGTGGATAAATGTGAGGTTATCCACTTTGGTGGCAAAAACAGGAAAGTAGACTATTATCTGAATGGTGGCCGATTAGGAAAAGGGGAGATGCAACGAGACCTGGGTGTCATGGTACACCAGTCAATGAAAGTAGGCATGGAGGTGCAGCAGGCAGTGAAGAAAGCGAATGGTATGTTAGTATTCATAGCAAAAGGATTTGAGTATAGGAGCAGGGAGGTTCTACTGCAGTTGTACAGGGTCTTGGTGAGACCACACCTGGAATATTGCATACAGTTTTGGTCTCCTAATCTGTGGAAGGACATTCTTGCCATAGAGGGAGTACAGAGAAGGTTCACCAGACTGATTCCTGGGATGTCAGGACTTTCATATGAAGAAAGACTGGATAGACTCGGCTTGTACTCTAGAATTTAGAAGATTGAGGGGGGATACAAAATTCTTGAGGGGTTGGACAGGCTAGATGCAGGAAGATTATTCCCGATGTTGGGGAAGTCCAGAACAAGGGGTCACAGTTTAAGGATAAAGGGGAAATCTTTTAGGACTGAGATGAGAAAAAAAAAATTTACACAGAGAGTGGTGAATCTCTGGAATTCTCTGCCACAGAATGTAGTTGAGGCCAGTTCATTGGCTATATTTAAGAGGGAGTTAGATGTGGCCCTTGTGGCTAAAGGGATCAGGGGGTATGGAGAGAAGGCAGGTACAGGATACTGAGTTGGATGATCAGCCATGATCATATTGAATGGCGGTGCAGGCTCGAAGGGCCGAATGGCGTACTCCTGCACCTATTTTCTATGTCTATGTTTCTATGAATTTGTGTTCAGGATGGAAATTAACTTGTTACTTTGAATAAACTTTGTTAACGCTCAAGAAAATGGTTGAATGTGTGGTAGATAGAAAGCTATATTCTACGAGAAACAAAAGTCTATTATGAAAGATATTTTCATGCATTCAGTCATAGAGTTAGACAACACCAAAACAGACCTTTGGCCCAACACCCATGCTGACCAAGATGCTCCATCTACCCTTGTCCCACCTGCCCGCGTTTCGCCTATATCCCTTCAAATCTTTCCTATCCATATACCTGTCCAGTTGTCATTTAAATATTGTTATAGTACCTGCCTCAACTACCTCTTCCAGTAGCTCGACCACCCTCTGTGTGTAAAGGTTGCTCCACAGGTTCCTATTAAATCTTTCCCCTTGCATCTTAAACCTACTGCTTCTGGTTCTTAATTCCCCTACTCTCGATAAAAGACTCTAAATTATGCCAAACCTCTGATTATTTCAGAATTATTAATGCCCATGTTCTCGATTGGGATCAAATGTATTAAGGTGGTTGGCAGAAGAATCTGCTTGTCTTTTAAAAGAATATTACTATTCAGCAGAAATTACCATTGCAATTTACATTTAGACTTCTTCTTGCGTTTGAGGCAGCAGAAGTCTGCAGCAGGGTGATGCCATCCGGTTCCACATCCGTAGGTGCCCGCCCTAAAAAGGGCACATGCTCCGGGTTGGCGCTAAGCTGCGGCGCTGCTGCTGCCGCCTCTGTTTGTTGTCGTTCGCCTGAATGAGGTGAGTTGACAGGGCTCACCACAGGGAAGCCGACAACATGAGCCCCACATTTAGACTCACTGATAATAAAGCTAAAATTAGTGATAATGTCATACAGCACGAAATCTGATCTGCAGCCCATCCTGTGCATACCTATCATAAGTACCTATCACTCGGACTGCAGCCTTCTCTGTCTTCACAAGTCAAGTTCATTACTAGTTCACTACGAGATACTTTGTAATTGCAAGAGTCTCTGCCTCCACCATTCTCTCACCATCCTCCAAACTCCAACCACCCTCTGAGTGAGAAAGTACATCCTCACATTCCGTCCAAACTTCTTCATCCTTACTTTAAACCATTGCTCATTGCTTATAGATCCATCTGCCATGGGGAAAAGTTTACTATTGCTTATCTTACCTGTGTCCCTCATAAATGTGTACGCTATCAGTTCCCCCTTTCGACCTTCAAAGCTCCAAAGAAAACAAACCCAGCTTATTCAGTCATTCTTCATAACTGAGACACTCTGTGATGTATATGTAATATAAATGGCAGTGCCCCTCGAGGCCAAAAGCAGAAGCTGGCAAATGTGCCTGTGCCTCGTGACTGAGGACAGGTGACCTTCTAGTAGTTTCCTGGTTGTGCAGATTAAGTCCTTCTTACAAGATGTCGGACGTGTATTCATTGTGCTAGTCACGACAGGGTCTTACAGGAGACATTACGTGCTGTCAGAGGAAAAAACTAAAGAAAAGAATAATGGAAAGACTCAAGCCACCGGGACCACTCTCCCTGCATGGGAATTTGGCCAAAAATTATAAGGACTGGATAAGGGCTGTACGAGACTGCAACAGAACTGACGAGTAAGCCAGATAAGATTCGGTGTGCAACATTTCTCCACGTAGCAGGGCTGGCTGCTCAGCAGATTTATGCGACCTTTCAGTTTGCCCAGGAGGAATGTGACAAAATACAACCGCTGAAGAATAAGTTTCAGACATACTGTGAACCAAAAAAGAACTTAACTGCCTCAAGATACATCTTTAATACATGTAATAAGCGGCGAGGGGAGACCTTCTCCAGCTACCTGACTGCAGTGCAGGCTTTAGCTAATGATTGCGAGTTTGGCGTTATCCATGCGAGACAGAATCATCTGCGGCATCACCAGCCAGCCGCTCCGGGAAAAACTACTACAATGCGATGATTTAACACTGGAAAAATACAGTGACATGTGTCTGATAGCCGAAGCATCAGCCGAACACATGAAGCAGATTGCCCCAACCGCCATCGACACCGAAGAGACTGTTGATTACGTGAAACAGGATAGAGCTGGTCGGCCATGGGGCTGAGGCAGGGATTCGCGACCCAGACAACCACAGACAGAATTCTGTGATTCTGGTAAGGATACCGTCTGCCGATCATGCAACCGCGGCAACTACTGCCCCGCTCAGTACGTGAGATGTTATACCTGCGGAGAGATTGGACATCTTTCCAGATCCCCCGACTGCCTGGTAAATAGAGTGCCCAACAGCCGCCCACGTCCCCGACAACATGACCGGCTAATCAGACAAAAGGCCGGGGACTGGAGCCGTGACGTCCGCGACATCGATTTCCAGATGAACACTTCACCGCTGCCTGAGCCAGTGAACGATGATGTTGATGTATTCTACATTGACGCCGTGACTGACGCTGTGATTGAGTTGACGCGTGAATGGGGACAGATGTGCAGCATCAACAATGTGAACATTGAGTTCAAACTTGACTCTGGAGCTCAAGTGGACATCCTGCCAGAGCACTTGTTCAGAAAGACTGGTCTCGCCTTACTGAACACGAACGTGACACTGAGGTCATACTCTGGACATAAATGAAGCCAGTGGGGCAGGCAAAGGGGAATGTCAAAGTAGGTAAGAAAGAACACAGGGTTGTCTTTCAAATAGTGAGGGGGAATGTGAAACCCATATTTGGGAAACTAACGTGTGAACAGTTAGTGCTTCTTGTGCGAAAGGAGGCGGTTGATGGCGTGAGTGCGAGCCCATCATACACTGTGAGGATCATTGAGGAAAACTGCGAGATTTTCCAAGGGCTGGGAAGGCTAAAACGACATGAGTACAACATAGCGCTGCAAGAGAACGTGCAACCTAAGCAAAACCCGCCCCACACTATCCCCCTATAAGATCAGGGATACGGTCAAAGCCGAATTAGAGCGCGTGGAAAGCCTGGGAGTCAAAGCCCGTGAGCGAACCGACGGATTGGGTGAATTCAATGACTGGTTAGCAAGCCTAATGGCGAAGTCCGCATGTGCCTTGACCCACGTAACCTCAATGCGGCAATTCGTAGGGAGCATTTCCCAATGCCGACGTTCGAGAACATTGCAGCCCGCACGCCAAATGCAGAATGGTTCTCAAAATTTGACGCTACTAGTGGGTACTGGCAGTTCCCACTGAGCGATGACAGCTCGCGTCTGACCACATTTAATACTGCCTTTGGGAGATACCGACACCTCGTGCTTCCATTTGGAATCTCATCCGCAAGTGGGATTTGGCAGCGGGCGATGCAGGAAGAGTTTGGCGATTTAGAAGGGATGGAGATAGTCGTTGACGACATTCTCGTTTGGGGTGTGAATGCAGCACAACGTGACGCAAGGGTGAAAGCCCTACTCGAAAGGGTGAAAGAATCCGGCCTAAAGCTCAATCCCCGAAAGTCGGTAATGTGCTCAAACGAGATTGAATATGTGGGACACGTCATCTCGCAAGCAGGTGTGTCACCAAGCCCATCTCGTGTCAGCAGCATGCTACAAATGCCATACCCGACAAACAAGGCTGAAGTGCAAACGTTCTCGCAGATGGTGAGATCACTGCCCCACTTAGCTAACAGAAAAGGGAGTAACGTGGCATTTTGAGCAGAAGCACAGACATGCAGTAGACAAGCTGAAGTGTCTTCTCACATCGCCACCCGTACTCAAACAGTACGATGTGAACGCGCCCGTTTCATACACGCAAATGTGAATGTATGGAACGAGCTGTCAGAGGAGGTAGGTGAGGCAGAGACTATCCCAATGTTTAAGAAATAGTTACGACAGGTAAATGGATAGGACAGGTTTGGAGGGATATGGACCAAACACAGGCAGGTGGGACGGGTGTAGATAGGACATGTTGGTCAGCGGGAGCAAGTTGGGCCAAAGGGCCCGTTTCCACACTGTATGACTTCATGATTCTATGATTTAATCTTGTTACATTTGTCTACTTTCCAAATGGAAAGATATTTAGTTACAGTACCCACCATAATGTTTGGGACAAAGACCCATTATTTATATATTTGCCTCTGTACTCCACAATTTGAGATTTGTAATAGAAGAAAATCACATGTGGTTCACATTTCACCACGTTGAAATTACAGCTGTGTTTATACATAGTCCCCCCATCTCAGGGCACCATAATGTTTGGGACACATGGCTTCACAGGTGTTTGTAATTGCTCAGGTGTGATTAATTGCCTCCCGAATGCAGGTATAAGTGAGCTCTCAGCACCTAGTCTTTCCTCCAGTCTTTCTATCACCTTTGGAAACTTTTATTGCTGTTTATCAACACGAGGATCAACGTTGTGCCAATGAAAGTCAAAGAAGCTATTATGAGACTGAGAAACAAGAATAAAACTGTTAGAGACATCAACCAATCCTTAGGCTTACCAAAATCAACTGTTTGGAACATCATTAAGAAGAAAGCCTGGGAACTATACACAGTGGGCCTCACGTCTGTGGTAGTCAAGTTTGTGGAGTATTCTGAGAAGATATATATGCATCTGGATAAACAGGGGCTGATTAGGAATAGTGTACATGATGTTGTACATGGGAGATTGTGCCTTACAAATTTGATTAAGTTTTTGAAGAGGTAACCAAAAAGGTTGTTGAGGGTAAAGCCGTTGATGCTGTCTCTATGGACATCAGCAAGGTATTTGATAAGGTTCTGCATGGTTGACTGCACTGGACAGTTAGATCACATGTGATCCTGGGAGAGCTAGTCGACTGGATAGATAATTGGCTTCATGAAGGAAGTAGAGGGTGATGGTGGAAGGTTGCTTTTCAGACGAGGCCTGTGACTAGTGGTGTGCCTCAGGGATTGGTGCTGGGCCCATTGCTGTTTGTGGTTTCTATCAACAATTTGGATGAGAATGTACAAGGCATGATTGGTAAGTTGACACTAAAGTGGGTGGTATCATAGATGAAGATGGTTATTAATAGCCAGGATTTTGCCATAAATGCCATGTGCTTTTTCATGGCTTTTTTGATGACTTCAGGAAGATAATGCCTTTTTCACGATTGAGTGCCTAAATTAGCCTTTTATTTTGCCATTTTAATGTAACTTAGTAGAAGATTTACAGCACCAGGGCGAAACCCAGCTGTGTGGGAGTTAAGTGATGATTGGAGAGTGGTGCGTGGGAAAGGGTCCAGTCTTTGCAGACTGGAGTCATGTTTTAAGTAGGTGTGAAGTGGTGATTGGGGAGGAGTAGGTTGGGAAGTTAGACTCAAATTAGAGTCAAGCTGTGAGTAGGTGTGAAGTGTTAGTTGGGGATGGGGTGCGGGGTACCAGGGTTAAGTTTCTGTTTATCGAACCTGCAGTAGAACTCGTTCAGGTCATTGGTCAGCTGACGATTGCCCAAGGAGCGGGGGGTTTTCCTCTTGTAGCTTGTGATTTCTTGCAAGCCCTTCCACGCTGAAGAAGAGTCATTTGCTGAGTACTTGCTCCTCAACTTCTCAGAGTACCTTTCCTTGGCAGCTCTGATTCCTCATCTCAGCTTGTACTTGGCCTGCCTGTAGAGGTCTGCATCCCATTGATGCTGGAATTCCACTGTAGAAATTGGAAAACAAATCTCTCAGAGGTTTTTTAGAGAAATGCGCAAAGGAACCTATACAGAGCGAGTCATCATTACAGAAAAATTATGTTGACAGCAACTTCAACATTGTTGTGCAGAAAATTAGAGATGAAGTTGCATGCATCAAAATATGGATCTCAATAGACGAGACAACCAATGCTGTGGGGAGACATGTTGCCAATGTAGTCATCGGTAAACTGGAGCCAGGTCAACCATCAAAGGAGTATTTCTTGACATTGGAAGTATTGGAGAAGTCAAAAAGCACAACTATTGTTCAGTTGTTTACATCTTCACTTGCTGTATTTTGTACTTAAAGTTCCTGGCGATGTAGGTAAAGAGACATACAAGGAAAATGTGAGAGGGGGATTTTAGCTAACAAAAATCTTGAAGAAGTACAAAACATAGCTAAATTTCTCAAAGGTAGTTGTAATGCACAAGATATCAACATGAATGTAGAGTTTGTAGCTTGTTTCAGGAATGCACCAGTGACCTCACCTGGGGTAGAAATAAGTTTTTCACAACTGAAGCATATTCTGTATGACAGATGGCATAGTTTAACACCAGATAATTT